>NW_020955581.1:1274565-1278336 GCF_003031625.1 Empidonax traillii
GGTGGCAGGAGCTTGGAGGTGACTTTGCTCTCAGCCTGGCTGCCAGCTGGGAACTTTGCTTGGATTTTCATCGGTGAGGAACTGTTCAGGAGGTGTTTTTTTTCAGCAGCAGTTCTCGTGCACATCAAAGGAGAGGGGAAGTTACACCACACAACTCAGCCAGCAGGACAGAGTGAGTTACCATTGGGAAGGACCTTTTTTTTTTTTTTTTCTTTCCCTCCTTTTTTTTTTTTTCTTTTCCTGGTGAGGAAGAGGAAGGACATCCATTTTTGGCTTCTCTGGTCACATAGACTACTGAGTTGCCAGTGGGGTTTTGTGCAGTGATGTCATACATCTTATAGGGAGTGACCACACTGCAGGGTTTTTGGAAGGGGAGAAGGGGGTTGCTGAAGTGAAAGGGGAACTGCAGCCTCACTGGGCTTCATGGGTGACAATGTTTTCTAGAAACAGAAAGGGTGATCACAGCAAGTGAGAAGTTTAGTCATCAGCAGGTGAACAAAGAGGTTGTTTTCCTATGGGTGTATCGGAGGTACCATCTGCAGATCTTAAGGAAGTGGTCTTGGAGAAAGGAGGCTAGTGCTGATTTTGAGGATTTAATATTTAGACTGTGTGGTTGCACATCAACAAAGGCCAAAACAAAGGGACCTGTTACCCAAACTATCCCAATGAAAACAGGATGGGTAGCCTGCCTATTGGATCCAAGGGACTGTAGGGACCAGAATAACCACAGTGACTAACTGTGATGGGAGGCACTCATGAAACACACATTCTCATCAAAATACGGTTTTTTATTTTAGAGGTTCCACAATCATAGAATAGTAGAATTGTTTATGTTGAAAAAGACCCTTAAGATCATCAAGTCCAACTGTTAATCCATAACTGCCAAGTCCACCACTAAACAATGTCCCCAAGTGCCATTTCTGCACATCTTTTTAATACTTCCAGGGACAGTGATTCAACCACTTTCCTGGGCAGCCTCTTCCAATGCATAACAACACCTTCTGTGAAGAAATTCTTTTTAGTATCCAATCTAAACCTCCCCTGGTGCAACTTGAAGGCATTTCATCTTGTCCTATGTCTCGTTATCTGGGAGAAGAGACTGACCCCCACTTGGCTACCACTTCCTTTTCAGATTACGGGAGAGAGCAATAACATCTCCCCTCAAGTCTCCCTTTTTCTAGGCTAAAAAACACCAGTTCTCTCAGTTGTTCTTCATAAGACTTGCTGCCTTTCAAGATACACCCCTAAATCAGCAACAAGACATCCATATGATCACATAATGAGTGATCATATGATCAAATTATCATATTTCCCTAAATAACTCAAAACCCATTAAGCTTCTGTCGTGGTTTTGCTCTGGGTCAATTTGCTTTCACACCCCCTACACAATTACTATAAGTCGAGAGAAGGTTTATGCAGACAAAAGAGACTTGAATTCGGGAAAATAATATTAATATTTACTACTAACAAGTTAAAACTAAAGAATTATATCTATCATAATTCTACTTAAGTAAAAGTGTTATGTATTTACAGAAATACTCCTCCCCTCTTTATGTATCAGTCCAAGGAAGAGAAGTAGTCATTTTCTCCATTCTCGGTGTTCCAACTCCCTCTCCAGTAACTCTGCAGTACTCTCGTCGCAGCTGGAATTCTTTCATCTCTCTCTCTCTCACTCTGTGTCGGCCTCCAGGGCTGGGCCTACCCCCCTCCTGGGCTAAGACTGAAGGCTGGGGGTTACCCAGATCCTGAAGGTTTGTCCTTCCATAGGCTTGCAAGGGGACACTTGCTTACTATGGATCTTCTTCCACAGGGTTACAGGGGATAATGGCTTAAGCGTCCACCCCTGTTTCCCTATGGAGGTCCCTCCCCATGGGAGAACAATCCTTGATAGACCTCTCCAACATAGGTCTAGCATGAATCCCACACATGGATCCCAACATCCCTACCCGAACCGTTATTTGCTCCAGCATAGGTCTCATCTCTGTCAGAGTCACAAATCTCCAGCACCAGCAGCATGGATCTCTCACTGAGATCCCAAGCTTACCCAAGCCGTTCTTGCTCCAGTGTAAGCCTCAGGGTCATAAATCTTCAACAGCAGTATGGATCCCACACACAGATCCCAGTATCCCACCTGAACCGTCATCACTCCAGCGTGGGTTTCTCTCAAAGTCACAAAGTTTCCAGCAGGACTTTGTCTTATCTCAGTCCTTCTCATGAAGTCTCGATTCTCTGGTACATTTACAAGCTCCTTCATGAGCCGCATGGAGGGTGGGGGGTTCTCCTCACCCCAACAAACTTTCACAGGTGGCAGGGATTACTCTTCAGTCTTTTCCCTGCTGAAGAGAGAGAGAGTGAAAGAGGGAAGAAGAAGCTCTCCCCCCTTTGAACTTTTCTTCTCTCTCCTCTAGCTGCCAGCTTCGACCTTGGAAGTCCCTTATCTCTTCACTGGAATTTCTCTGCAGTGGTTTCTGTCCAAGCAGTTCGTCTTTTAAACTTTTTTTTCTTCACTCTCTTACAAGAGAGAAAGGAGGTTTCAGTGCTACACCTGCCCCGCCCCGGCCCAAGCCAGGGGAGGAGAGGGCCTTGGCCCTCTTCGGACCCGCCGCCTCTCTCCTACATGGCTGCCGCTCCTAATTTTAACTGCGCAATAAGTCTTCTCTTCCGTTTTCTTAAAGATGTAATTAGCAAAGGCGTCACTGAACTTTTTGATTGGTTTTTTGTCCGGAAATCACCTGGACAAAACCATCCTCAGTCCCAAGGATGGGCTGGTCGGCAAAACCACGACAGCTTCAGAAAAGCACTGCTTTTGAGCACTCCTGACATTTTGGATACAATGATTTGGATACATTGACAGTGGATACTTCTCCCAACCTGACCATTCCAGCTAGTGTCCTGACCCTTTATCACAACAGTACAGCCAGTAGCATGGCTGGAGAGTTGCACCTTGCTGCTTGATGGGGGAGTCCTACAAAAAACAATTTTGTACTATGCCTAGAAAGTTAAATTATGAGGCAAACAGTACACCAAGGCGTTGCTGCCACTAGATGGCAAAAAACACACATGGAAAGCAACAACACAGTTCTGAGAGCACAACTAATGTTCTCTTCACTCAGGGGAGTTTATTCCTTCCTCAGGCAACACAAGCAGGAAGACAACAGGGCAGCACAGAAGCCCTGTCCAAGTATGTACTTTGCTTAGCCGTTTGAAAGGATTTACTCCATAAGACTCCTTGTTGACTATGGGACACACCAAGCCATTTAGACAGGCACTTAACACAAAATGACCTCATCGACGCTAGACCTAAGGACAGGCACACTGTGGGGGTCACTTGGGAAAACACTAATTACCATGGTGTTATAAGTTATTACCACTAATTACTTATGATGTTATAAGTTTTCCAAACATACTGGGGAACAAATCCCCCAGTGTATTTTCCACCATCTCTACACTGTCATCTCCTTTGAACATGAGGCTGCGAAGTGATTCTTACTGTCACTGGATCTCTGTGAGCACAAACGGAGCTGTCTTTGGGTGCTGAATGACTGTAAGGGTCACAAGTTAACGTAGCATCTCAGACTTGTGCTACACGTCCCAGCAGGTGTGCCACAGGGGACTATGTTACTGATAAGTTTCATTTAGCATGGCACAGTGCTACAGAGTCAGTTCATCCTGGTTTTGCACCTACTAATTTTCTTCACATCGAAACCCCCCTTCCATACTTGTTGCATTTAACAGCCTTTGCAACACCTTGCAAAGCACAATGACACAAGA
>NW_020955582.1:0-4940 GCF_003031625.1 Empidonax traillii
ATGCCAGAAACCGCAGTGCTGGTGCAACTGAGGAGACGGGGCCCTGGGACAGAGAGGAGAGAAAAGCATTTGGGATAGTGGGCACTGGGGAGGAAGCATGCCTTATGGAACTGCTGGCTCAGATGGTGTCTTTTCCACTAGTAAGGGTAGGATACAGTCCAGAGGCTGTTGTCATAAACTATTAACAAACAGAAAGTTCATACACAAGTGGGTCATGCATTGTTTTGTTTTTTTTTTAAAAAGACTAAATCTAAACAGTAAAAATTGCTCCATACATGACTTCTGCAGAAAAAGTAACTACATACACAGGTCCTAGAGAACTTGTGTTTGCATATATATATGTGTATATATATATATATGCACATGCATACACACATAAATGTATATTCCTGCTCATATACACACAAAAAAACCATCTCAAAATTTAAAAGAAATGCAAAATCCATCTCACTTAACCTTTTTTTCCAGCCTTCAAAGCCTGCATTCAGCTCTGAGCCCCTGGATGGCCACTTCCTAAAAGTAACAACCATAAAAGCCTATAGAGGGAGCAGGTCGCCTTCTTTTCCTGAGCTAAAGGAGTTTTCAACCTTAGGTGACGACCCTGAGGGGATGAAAATGTCTTAAGGAGCAGAGCCCTAAGCAAGAGCCAGAGCCAGTTGTCCTGCAACCAGAGGGAGCAGCAGTAGCAGAACACGCCTCTCAGGACATAGGCAAGAGAGCTGCAGATCCATACCTGCCATCTTTTCCTCCTTCCCTCTTCTTCATGTTCACACTTTGTGTCCTACAGGGAAACATGGATTTCTCAGTGTTTTCAATTTTCTGCAGTCCGTGGGGTGTCCCAGCACTTCAGGCTCTTCTCTGCACTTAGCAGGATGGAGATTTGTTTGCTTGGAAGTTGAATTTCATATTAAAACACCTATGATTGAAGTAATAGAGCACTGCCTAGAAGTAAGGGGAAAATGCAGTCAGAATAACCTGGTATTTCCTGTTGAACAAAAAGAATAACTAGAAAATGGCTAACCGTGTCACAGATAATGTAAGAGAAGTAGTATTAAACAGAGACAATACTAAAATTGCATTCAGAAGACAGAATATAAGAAATAACAGTAACAGCATTAGTTATTGTCAGGAGAGGCTTTGTGACTGAATTGAACAGTATGAGTATTCAAATTCACATGTGCCTACACAAAAATTTCTATTAGTCTTTTACCCATGTATACCTGTATTATAGGCCCAGAAAGCTGGTAGTTGTTTGTATGATTGCAAAGCCCAGAAGGCCTGTCCTAGACAGACGTGTATTTGCCATGCATGTCCCAAATCTGTACCAGGACCCTCTGTCTTACCATGTTTATTATAATGCTACAAAAGAGAGGGTATTTTTTTTCTTATTATTATTCTTTTTCTTTTTGAAACAGATAGGGAGCTGTGACCAAAAAAAGTTTACAGAAACTGGATCTTACCAAATCAACCCAGTTTCAGGCTTAGAAACCAAAAGACTAGCAACTAAAAAATACCTGTTTGGGAGCAATGACTCTACTGAGATTCTTGACTGAGTAGTATGTGTGTTCTCAACTTAAAAGTAGCAATTAGAAATAAAAAAATGGTGCACAACACATGGCAAATACACATGCATTATTTACTATGTTGCACCTGTGAGTTCTTGTAGAAAGACTGGCCACCAGAGTGTGCACCAGATAACTTAGGTTCTCGTACAAATCTAAGAACAGGCATAAAGCATGCAATATTTATAAATAAAAAATTATACTAAGAGCTCTTCCCCCCACACACTAAGGTCTAATATTACTTTAGTGTTTGTCTCCTGGGGAGCAAAAGCAGGTCTTAGCATTGCAACATAAATAGTTAAGCATAAGTCATGCAGCTGTAGAAGAGAAAAGGAACATTCTATGTCCTTCAATTCCCAGGCAATGCAGCATGACAAATAAAATAAAATTTAAAAAAAAAAAGCTATACTTTTCATCAGATAACCTAAATAATATGTTTCATCTTTGATAAAGGTTTTTTTTTTTTTAAATCATTACAAAAAGGCCATTTGAGGAATCTTTTCTGCACAGTGATATGATTCAGCAACTTTATAGAAAACAAAAATGCAGTCCTTTTTTCAGTGCACTAACGAAACACAACTGGCACTAATTTTCAAAGAACTGAACCTAACTGAAAGCAGGCAATGTACCATGTATGTTGAAGCTCAGTGGTCTTAGATCACAGTATTATTTTTCATGGGTTTTTATATACTGAAGATGAGCTGAACATACCCTGCTTCTAAATCAGGCCAGTGATGATAAACACATTACTTCACAAGCTGCTGTGTTACCAAGAATGGCTCAGCAAATACATTTGCCTTTTTATCTAAATTCTAGGTAGCTTTTGTCCATACCAATATGAGAGACCATTGTTTCTGAGTATGTCCCAAGGCCATATCCACAGAAAGGTTATCCAGCAGTTCCACAAAGACAAAGCCCCCTGTCATGATCTTGTCATGCCATGACATTTTTTGCATAAGGGCACTGAATGGTACTCAGTAACACCACTGTAGAGACACTGCACAATTTTGCATACTGGGTATTCTTTACCCAGGAGTGCTCCAAGTCTGGGAAATGAAATCACCATCAAAAGAAGTAGAAAATCCCCCACAGTGACACACAGGGTAGTCAAAAAGATTTAGGAAGACAGAGGGCCCTAGTGCTTCATGGGTGTGTTTCCCACTAAAAATATCTTTATAAAGAGATCTTCGTCTATTTAGCCGGATAGAGGAGCCGTGTCTCCAGGCAGGCATGATGTGGTAGCCAGCCACGACAAGTGACGAGTGCCTGAGCTGGGATGTGCTGCATCTCCTGGCTTAGGGCACATGATGCTTTTTCTCCAAGCAACATGTGGGAGTGACAGACAGCATGTACCACTGCAACTATTCCTGCCTTGAGACACAAAAGAGCTGCCACTGCAGCTCTGCAGCTGACAGCGACCTCATCGGGTGAGGAGCAGGTCCCACACTCCCTGTAAACCCATCTGAAGATGAAAAATGCTGCATAAGCACCTGCCCTTCTTGTTCCTGGCTGAGCTGCATGGGGATGTTGGCACCCAGGACCTGTGTGCATGGCTAACCACTAACCAGCATGGAGCTTCTACTCTCAGAAGCATCAAGCAACACTCTCCAAATATATTGCCATTTGCAAAAGGAATAGTCATTTTGACAACAATGTCTTCCAGCGCCTAAGTGGTAAGGGTGTCGCTGGCATTAAATAGCTGGCAGAATTTCTATCATAAATACTTCTATCGGGGCATTGTATGTCAGTTGTAAAAACTTGTTCCAGCTGATATTTGTCAAACAAGACCCAGCAAGATAAACCTTTTTTAAACACATTAAGCTATCTGAGCAATCTACAGATATGTAAATCAAGAAGTTTGCAAGTATAGGCCCCACTGACAACTTTGCTGATGCTATGGCCACTAGGGGAAGTGAGTACTGGCCATCTCAAAGTGCTTGGTTTAGGGTTTTCCTTTCACCTCCAGATTCCCAGAATGGTTCATGCAAAAATGCTGGGAAGGCACAGGGCACAGCAGACAAGTTGCAGTCAACAAGGAAACCCAGAGAAGAGTTTCCCCAGGAAAAAACTCACCTGAGAATGCACATATAGCAAGACACAGATCATCCAGTGTTTTGCTTAGCCATACACATGCCTCCTTTCAGATCTGCAGCTAACCAACCTTTCCAGGTAAGTGAAAGAAAAATTGCAGCTATTTCTGTCTCAGGGGAAATATTTGCTGTTGCTGCAAAATTAAACCAGTTTCTTGGTCATAATGCCATTAACACTGCATTGGCTACACAGTCCTCTTGTGTTTCAAAAGTTTTCCTGTGGGTTCTACCACATCTGACATGTACTTTGGTGCAAAACCCGTCAACTGGTCCTTCTGAATGGAGATTTCCGGATGTGCGCAGAATATCCCCAGGACAAATAAATGTTAAATACAACAGGACCGGAAAACTCAGCACTGAACAAATAGTAGCAACTTTTCATGTATTAATGTTAAAGCATTCAGGATTTATAGTCAGAAGCACTCTTACCATTGATTTCATTTTTAGAAGTCTGTTACATCTACGGGGGTTTTTTTAAATGTTGAATCTCATTTCCTAATGGCCTGAAGGAACAACAACCACAACAATAAAATTAGGAACCCATTACTGAAGATAAAATTAGAATAACTAAGCTCAACACTATACAGGGAAAATGGAGTGTTAAAATGTATGAGGTAAAATGTTTTCTAACTATCCTAATGTGAAAGTTCATTTTGTCCTTGGAATGAGCAAGGGCAGAAATTTGTCACAAGCTACCCCACTATTAAACATAACTGTGGGTTGTGCAAATTACATGCTAGATAAGTATATTTTCTCTGGATAGTTAAGGCTAAAGAGGCTTAATGAGATATCTTTAATTTTTAATTAAAAAGTCTTTCTTAAAAAATACTTTTAACCCTCCCTTTCTTCACGACTGTGATTCTGGGAAGTCCTGAGATAACAGAGAGTTTACTTTCCAGTCCTTCTTATACAGGAAACTTGGAGGGATATCTCAAGTGAAAAAGATTCCTCAGCAAGCGTGGCAAAGCCACAGCTATCACGTCTATCACCTTGGTGGCAAAAGCAGCAGAAGGTGACAAATACTCACCAATCTGTACTAAGGCAACCACTCAGATAGTCTGTAGTGAAATTTTCTGAGGTAGGTAGGACTAATGTTTCAGAGCATACTTACTATCACGCCCCGGGTTAGAGTTAGGCTTCCCTTATCACTCCTGAACAAGTATCTTCATGAAAGGGACATGCTCACATCATCTGTGCATAGTGCATGCATAGGTTGTGCAGGCTGGGGAATGACAATTCCTTCTCACAATGACGTTGAAAAATGCATTCCCTTTCTTTTTTTTTTTTT
>NW_020955582.1:6407-42841 GCF_003031625.1 Empidonax traillii
TCATTTGCTATTCCTGGGTATTAGAATCGAGCTCAGTGCTTTTGCAATAGATATTTTTAAATAAAGGTTAAAGAACATGTTTGTCTTATGTTACATACTTGAAATGTCTGTGGAAATAAACAGGCACCCAGTTCTTACCAGAGTGTCTATAGGTCTTGAAACAAGCAGACAGGCCAAATACACATGGGTTTCACAAACTGTTCTGCAGCAAAAGTCTGCAAATACGAGCTGACTCCTTATCTCCACTTCAATCAAATGAGCTTATTGTTAAAGTTTTACAAAGCAACCCAGCAGCAAGGTGAAAGATGAAGAGATTATTGAATAATAGATAAGAATATTTTTAGTCAGCTCAGATGTATTCATGTATCTCAGAAAGCACCAGGAAAAAAAACCTCGGAAAAGTGCTGGCAGAATTCCAGCAAAAGCAACTCGACAGTCAGGGCCCGCTGAGGGCTTCCCATAAGAGATGGCAGGGCAGAGCTTAAAACAGAGCTGCTGCAAGGGCACCAGGGAAGCCAAGACAGTCCCAGACACGGGCACTGGGCAACTCTGTGGGGATGGGGACATGGGCCTACTGGTGGGCCCAGCTTGGGGTGCCCATGGCTGAGCAGGGCTGTGGGCAGCTGGAGAGTGGCCTTCCTGCAGCATCACTGGGGCACAGATCAACAGCCCCAGGGGGCTGACATGGGGTCCTAGGCCGTATACAAGGTGGGGAGAGCCCCGGCAGGCTGGGCAGGAGCCAAAATGGGGTGCCTTCAGGACCCTGACATTTTTGTGCAGAGGTGCAAAATTAGTACTAAAAAAGTCCTCAGTCTTTCTGGTCCTATAATTGGTGAAGACATTTTTGATTTCTTTTCACTCACAGCTTTATAAGCCCAGCAATCCTGTCTTTAAATTTGCAGCAGCTGGAACTATAAACCTATTCCCAAGGTTGTTCCTTCCCATCAAGTTTCCTATAATGTAGTCAAATGCAGGAGCAACAAAGAATTGGTAATGATCTAGAAAGGACCTTCCCCACACACAAAAGAAGGAAACTACCAAATTGTCCGATTCCAGCACTGTTCTGCTTCTTAACCCTGCATCCTTTACTAGAGTGAGAGTCATTGCTTCATTATTATGGTCTGAAGAGAAAAATAGTTTTAAAAGATCTTTTCACTGCCTGAGCCAGCCCTTTTCCAATTGCCCTTCCCTTTTAAAGAAAATTGAGTAGCTGACATCTTTGATCTCACCCCAGATCCTGAGAGCCTCTCACTTAAAAGCTAAGAGAGATACTGACTGAAACTACACCTACTGAAACAAAAGTACCAGTGAATAATGAAGTGTCACTTGGATATTCAGAACTTCATTCATTAAAAAACATTTCTGAAGGGAACTGGTTCATGTGTCCCTGGAAACACTAACACAAGACTTGCCAGGCTAAATCAGACTTGGCATTTAGTCTGGAATCAAAGTACTTGCACATAGTCCATCCTCCCACAACACTGACTATAGAGCAGAAAATCCCCTATCTAACCTTGTGTACAACTATGAGACTTTATGCAATAGTGGGGTAGAAAATCTCTTAAAAGGTAGATGTAAACAGCAAATACTTAGTAGTAGGCAGAAGCACAGCCCATCACAATGTAAAGGTCTGACAGCCCCCAAAATACTATACCACATGAAAATACATAAACTTCTGTATTTTGGGGCAGGGACAGCCATAAACAGCACCATGAAGCTCAGTGCTGCCTAACTTGCCTCGATTTTGTGACAGAGCATTTTTGGTGAACTCCTTGATCACCCATCTAGGCTGCTGTAGGCAACTGAGTTAGCATGTTCAAAATTAGCTTGGATGTGTGTAAGTTACACCTTAGGTCCTGTAGAGAAAGAGCAGATAGAGACAAACCGGGACTTAAGATTGCAAAAGTGACATTTTGGACCTCTGTCCACAAAAGCATTGCGGCACACATGTAGCTGTAAGGCTCTGAATAGACTTGGCAACCGCTTTAGCTTACTAATGGTGAAGAACACTGGGAGCTCCTTTCTGGATTGGGAATTATCTAGGAGGGTTTTATAAAATGCAGTAGAGCCTCGGGAAGCAGGCAGCAACATTTATTCAGTTTCTCTCCTCTCCACCTGGATGCACTGGAACTCGGATGTTTTGGCAGAAAACTCAGACGTACTAAAGCAAACGTCAGAGGCCACCAAAGGCCCAGCAAAGTCAGTTTTGGGAGTAATAGGCAGGTACAGACAGGGAACTTGTCCCAAGCTCAAGTGCCAAGTGACAGAAGTCAGGTTGAACACCAGCAACATGGGACAGGGAGCCACACAGCATCTTTCTGTGAGGACTTAGGCAGACTACTGTGCCATTGCAACATGCAGGGCCCAGAGAGTGCTGCAAGTAGCATAGCTTAGTAATAAAATCTAAACTAATCTGTGTAATATTCTCCTTCTGTTGACAAACCAATTCAAGAGAAACCCACAACAAGTACCTTCAAAAGAACACCATGTAAGAACCCATCCGTGCACAGACACAAAACGCACAGAGACACCAGCATACTTATCCAAAACAATCTCACACAGCATCTCCCTTCAGATCTTGTGGATCACATGGAGGTCATCTACATACAGATTCACTGCTTCTGCAGCTGTTTGGATCCACCATCTGCATCTTCTGCTTTCCAGCTGCGTCAAAGACAAGTTTCAGAGTGACTGAAATACTGAAAAATCTCCCTGCCTGCAGACTGCAACATTTGGAAATGGCTCTGTCAGCTGAGGTTCACTCCCTGTAAGGGCACTATTTGATATCTGAAGCTGTGTTTTCATTTCTGGAGAATAATGCACATGCCTCAACTCCCTTCTCAGATGTGTCATCCCACTGCTATTCCTTTCTTCTTTAAGCTACAGCTTGGTATTCTTTTAAGTGAATATGATTACCAATAAAACAGTCCCCACTTTCTCCCACTCCCACATCTTCTCCCAGATCATCTGTTGTACTGTGCCATCATAAATATTTGTATGGTTACATGGTGAACTAGATCAAAGAACTGATTCAGATGAAAAACAGCCTCTGGAAAAAAATATGCACTTTTTCCAATATAGTTCCCCACAAGGTCGTACAAATGCTTGTGCTGCAATTGTAAGGAGGTTTTGGTAAAGACTGGAATGACTGACTGAGAAAAGGAAGGGAGATCTATCTGTTTTTCTAACAGTTCTGCTGGCCCTAATGTGGTACCATGGTTTGGCATTTGCTTTCACCAGCATTTGTCCCCAGAAAGCACAAAGAAACCTTTCTTTGGGAAGCAAACAGGCACAAATCTGCTGAAAATTCCTCCTGAACGCCCAAGGGAAAGTTCTTTTCACAGCTATGTCTAATTCTCACCTGCACTGGAGGCCAAGTCCATAAAGTCCAAGACTGTGTTCTTATACCTGAAGAAGAGCTTTCTCCTACCACTGATAAGATCAGGGATCTGTTGGACTCAACTGCCAGCACTTCAGAGGCTATTTCTCCTTCTCTTGCTTTCTCTGGATTAAAGGACTGGTGAGACAGAATACTGCCTCATTACCTATTCTGGAGCCCTGAGGTGTAAATGGGAAGGGAAAGTCTGGAAGCATTATTATTTGATTGTATTTTATCAAAAAGCCTTTGAAATAGTTCACCTTCCCATCCAACAGTTTCTAATAAACTAAGACTAAAACCAGAGCCAGAAAGTCCTGACACCAATTTAAGTTATTTTTGTCTTATTTTCTTTCTTCACAATAAAGTGACAGCTCTACTGCTGATATTTTTCAGAATATGTGTGATAATCTTCCATGAGACACTTGAAAATTGCAATTAAATGCAAGCTTGCTGCTGAATAAAGCTGCATAGAATGCAAAAATGTCCTTCCTTTGCCTCCTCCACTTAAATAGTAGGAGAGTTAGGAATTACTGTTTTCTCCCACTGGTTTGCGGTGTGAGATAGCAGGGACACAAAACTAGCTGATGCCATGAGTGGGAGGACTGACTACAAAGAGAACTCTTATTGTTTCCAGCAACTGTACAATTAACTTAAATTGTGGCTATATTTTCATCAGTGGGCTTCACATATTCAGACTAAGGATAGTGTCTAAGTGAACATTACAATTTCCTGACGAGACTGCAAATCAGCAATCTTCCCTGAAATTGTATACCATCGCTTACCCTTCACTAAACCAGAAACATGATGGCTGTGTGTTACCACACATTAGGGGACTTCTTCCGCACAGTGTCTGTGCCATGGCCAGCCTGGGGATAGGGGACACCTATGCTGATGGACATACTTGGCCTGAGGCAGTTTATTCCGCAAAGATCAGGGGAAAATGTGCATAAAGATAAAGGAAGGGACTGATCCTCATCACTTCTACTATTTGGGTAGCTCTGCTCATTTTGAAGAAAGCCAAAAGGGATGTGGCTATGTACGAGAGAGGCGAGCATTTCTAGACATTAAATGTGTTTGAACTCTAAGGACCCTAGAGAATGTAAAATCTACTGCTGAGCAGAGACTGTGTAAGGAAGCCAGAGACCCGTTTATAACATATCCTTGGGAAAGCTGGCAAGAAGAATTGCCTTTGAATTTTTCCTCCAACTGCCAGTTCCTACACATCATTCCGTCTCTACTTCTGGTTGTAATCATGTGGCTATTGGAGCTGTGATGGTCCCAGAACACAACCAAGGCAATATTTGTAAAGACAGGTCTTAGTTTCTATTAAATTAAGGTGGGGGAAAACCAGATAGATTTTAAGGCACATAAACTCACCTCCACATCACTGAAAAGTCAGTGTGCTTAGAAGTGTGTCTGAGCTTTTTCTAGCTATACCTGTCTAGTAAAAGATGACATCTCCCTTCAACACCCCTCTACTTGATCTGATGCTCAGCTATCTCTCTCTCCTCAGTAAAGCCTCCTCCAGCCTCATCTCCATTCTGACAGCACTTGCAGTCTCATCTGGATGCACTGAGTTTTCATACCCCCATTTCCACCTTTCTTCCCATTTTTCTCACCCTGCCCCACCACCTCCTCAAGACCTCACTGCGCAGATCCTCTGGATCCCCCACTCTTATTCCACTGAAGCCACTTTGACAGGCCTTTGTCAGGCAGGAGCAGTTCCACAAAACTTTGTCTTCTGCAAGGCAAAGCCACTAGGGAGATTTCTGTCCAGCCAGAGCCACTTTCTCTGCCAGGCACTGCCTGATAACTGCATGACAGGCTGTGCTGCAGCCATTAGAAGTAAGAATAATCCTCAGAAATAAAGTTCCCTCCAGCTTTGATAATTTCAGTGATAGTGTTCAATCCACTGCCTGGCACACAGTTGCCAGGGAGGATGAAGCGGGGATGGCAGTGAAAGGCAGAGCATCCCTTCAGGTGGGGTGAGGCTGAGAACTGCTTAGGGTGAATTAGAAAGGAGCTTTCTCAGTAGTAAGGTAGCAGCCAGTGTACACCAGGCAGTATTTTTCTCTGCAGTTCATAATAACACAGCATTTTGTGAGCTTTGTCCACAGCTGCCATGCAGAAAATGCAAGAACATTTTGCAATATTTTTAATGTTGTTGTGTCAGTGTTCTCCAGTTCTGCATGAAGTCCAAAGGGACAAGAACAGGTTCAGACCTTGTTGAATAAGGAGAAAAGAAAGGCAAAGGAAGAAAAATTGCAAAGTATTTGCCTCGGTGGGCTGTCAAGAACTGAAGGGGCAGCCCCTGCAAACACACACAGGTTAGCAGCACAGTGAGGACCCATCGGACACTGAAGGGAAGACTGAGGAAAGTCCCTTGAAACAAGGGTGGCAGGGAGGAAAAGGAAGAATTTCTAGCAATATTCTGCAGAACAGTGAATCTCCCCATATTCAAACTTGGCTAGGGGCAAAGAGCGGTGAAGAGTAGAACACCTTAAGTAGACAAGATGAAAGGAGAAAACTATTGCCACAGCTTTCCGTCTAGCACAGACCGTATAGACATTTGAGCTGCCAGTGAATCAACATGAATCAGCCTTATTATACCCCAGACCATAATAACCATGATGTAAATCGAGGTGATGCAGCAGCTGACTCAGAGGCACCTTGCACATCCTGGGTGAGGCACAGAGCTGCGGACAGTAAGTTGTCAGCCATCCCCAAATAAACTCATAAAGCCTGGGCAACAGGCCCAAGGGATTTTGCCCTCTCTAGTTCAAATAACCAAGACGTATCATGCCAACGTGCAATGGCTCACTGCCTTCCTTTAAAAGAGCAAGTGCTCCTTCAGGACTGATTTGTCTCACCAGTGAGGTCACTGACAACAAGTGGAGGTGCTGTAACTATAGCCTGGCTCACCCCACTCAGAGGAGACAGGGGCTGGTCAGTATGTATGATGTTCTCTGAGGACCAGCCAAAGGCTAGCCAGGGACATACGAAAAGGAACTGCTTGACAGGACATAAACAGTAATCTAAGAGACTATGCAATAGACTATGCTGAGCCTTTAAAAGCAACTCTGAGCATAGATTTCTGTGTGAACCTCACCATGGACATTTGGCAGCAGAGCCACATATGACAGCAATCCACACAGCAATGTAACACAGAACATGTTATATTTCAGTGACATCAGTTTCCCCATGCAGTCTCTCACATGGTGATGTGAGCATGGAAAAAAGGGCCACCTGGCTTAACGTCACAGCTGGGATCAGGTCTGTCACCAATGATTTCCCCTTGAGACTATGTCCCTAAGCTCTTGACTCTCCACTAAACTTCTCTGAAGTAGTTTCTCAAAAATATCCCTCACATGCTGCAGCTAATAATTTGCTCTCAGCTCATAAGAAATGCAACTTACACACCTCTCCCTGTGTCACATGCAATGCTTGTTGGCATGCAAGAAATGCAGGCAGAGCTGTCACAAGAAGATTTGGGAGACTCCCCCTCCCAGCACATCCTACTGTGGTGCTTCTTCTTGCCTTTCACACTCCTACTAGTTGCTACCAGGGACCTGCTGACCCTGTGTCTGGGCAACATCAGCTACTGGCATGCCCTTACATGTCATGCTGTCTGTATGCTCCCTGGGTTGTGACACCCTTCATGAAACCCCTGAGTGCCTGATGTCCCCCTTGGCCTGGCTGTGGCCACGGTTCTGTATGTCAGTTTTTTTCTGTTCCTCCTCACCACAAGTCCTCTCTTCAGTATGAATCAGATCTAGATTGAGCTAATACTATCATGCTAGTAATAAGATGAGGCTCTCAGATCCCCATGTTAAACCTGGACATAATGAGACCTGTAGTAAACAGGCAAAGCCGTGCAGGTCATCTTGACAATCTTTTTACTGTAGTAGAGAAGCACTTCTGGAATACAACTCACATGAATTAATTTATATATCTGCCTTAGAATGGCATGACTCATGTGTTGCATAGGATTTGTTCCTCACCTTTGAATCCATCAATGAATCCCACTCTAGATGTCAAATGAGTGTATTTTCTTGCAAATACCCACTTGGATACATTTATATCAATTTGGAACTTGATTTATTACAGTTTCAATTGCATAGTTGGAGCTGATTCTCAAATATAGCAGAACTTTAGTACTGGGTCTCCCACCTATACTTTCATGCACACTAAAAAGAATTTTATGGGGGTTTTTTAGTTGAAATTGTGCAGGCTGCTGAAAAAGTGAGCTACTACATTCTGAGTACCGGACAAAGGGCTCCTCTTTGTCCTTGGATCTCTTTGTGCAGTATAATGAGGTCTTTCTGAATATTATCTTACTGGAAAGTAGTAGGGGCTGACAGAGCTGGAATACCAGGGGGGACACCTCAGACAGATGGGAACTGTGAACTTCAGCACTTTCTTTGATATCTGCATTACTGCAGCTAAAGTGGGGGCTGCCTTGTCTTTCACTTCCTCTGCCTCCTGCACATGAGGCCAGCCACCTGGAAAGGAACATGTCTTTGAACACCAGCATCATGGCAAGGAAGAAGAAAACAGAGGCATATATTCAACTGTGCACTCTACTACCAATGCACCATGGCCCTGATCCTGAGATATGATAGATGGCTTTTAGGGGTAGTCCTGCACCACAGAAGGCACTGCCTGCTTTGTCACTGGCTATGGAAGAATAGGCTAAGTAGCATGGGTATCATGGAGAGTTTGACAGTGGTGCAGGTACAGGGTTGTCTAATGTCTCTGCCTAGACATCATCCTTTCAACTTTCACATCATTTACAATTAACAATGTAACAAAGCAAAATAACAGTCTACACAGTACCACGTTTGCAATTATTACTTAGGACAAGGCAGAGAAGAATTAAAAAAAGTTGCAACAGTGTTCTTAATAAATAAAAATTTGGTAGATGTGACCTGGCTTTTACTGTGTTGAGCATACCAGACAGCCTCATACCAGAGGCTCTCTATCTCTGTTGAACAGTGTTGATCTTTGCTTTGTATTCATGGCGAATGAAATGCGTGCAAATGCATGACAGTCAAAGAATGCTTGAAAAGTATTTAAGTTTGAATCATAGAACCACAGAATAATTGAGGTTGGAAAGGACCTCTGCAGTTCACTTAGACCAATACCCTGCTCAGAGAAGGTCCATTGCCAACACCATGTCAGATCACTTGATCAGGTTTGCCTTTGCTTTCACAGCACTTTCCTGGGACTAGGGCTTTGGCAGCAGTGATGCTTTTGCCAGCTGAAGCCATTCCTACTCCATCTCCAGTCCTGGTTCTCGCAAATATTTCTGTAGTCTCCTAAGGAAGTGATTCAGCTGAAATATAATCTGTACCACCAATATCATCATTTTTTTATCCAGAAGAGTTCCCCAGTCCAATTTATTCTGCTACTCACAACTGTGCTAGCATAGTGGAGAAAGAGCCAAGGACAAGCAGCCAAGAGGAGGAAGGGAAAGGAGGAGGAAAGAGCAAGGAAAATGCCTGCCAGAGCCAGAGCTACAGACATGAATTCTGTGCCAAGCCCAACCCTCAGAGAAGCAAGATCCAATTCCTGTTCAATCCCCTCCACAACTACGATTTTCTCTTCTGGGGTGGGATGGGGTATGATAGGCATTGCTTATTGAATATTTTCACACCCACTGAACTTATTGGGAAAACTTTATCAAATGTATAGGAACCAAGTAAATCTGTACATCTGTCAGAAAAAAGCAGCAAGCAGAAATTTGACCTGAACAGAAATATAAAATAAATTAAACTTTCCAATTGAAATAGCCCACACTGGCTGAGCTACAGAACCCGGGGTGCCTCCACCCAACATCTTGTGGAAAGGCTTCAGAATTAGATCAAGCCTGAGCAAAGCTGGAGTGAACTAATCTACCCTGTTCCAGCTTTCCCATCTTCACAGTATTTCCATGTTTATCCAAAGGATTCAAAATGTTATTCAAAATAACTGACAAGAAGAGCAATCAGTGATCAAAACAATCTGAGTAAATTCCAGAGTAGTAATAGATTGCTACCGATGTGCTGAAAATTCAGGCAACTGATCCTCATCAGTGCTACTGCCAATATGGGAAAAAAAAAAAAAACACAAACAAAACAAACAAACAAATAAACAAATAAAAAAACCCCAAACCTGATTCATTCCATTTAGCAGTAGCTATTTAATGCAGACATCTGAGCTGGAAGCCAGATCATACTAGTCTTTCTGTATAATCTATGAAGAGTAACAAGCACTCCCTGAAGGTAATTCACACCAACATCTAACTTAGCATTTCTGTATAAGCTCAGTGGAGGTCAAAACTGCCTTACAAGCAATACTCACCAACCAGTGAGAGGCTAGATGCACTGTCCTGTGATTTTTTAGTCCAATTCAGTCTCTCATCTCTACTGGGCAGAGTTCAAAATGCCATTTGAAAGCCAAATACAGATTAAACTAAAACTTCAGCCGCCAGAGATTATGCTTACTAAAATCAATCCAATACTGAAGCTTGAGTTTATTTTTAAAACTACGTAACGGCACTGATTTGTCCAGATTTAAGGATAATACTCCTAATCACAGAGTACTACTTCCCTATATATTCAGCAGAATCCAAAGCCCCCTACAAATCCTAAATATCTTAATTATGCTGATTTTAATGATAGATGTTTCCTTATAAAGATTTCCAGTCCTACCAAATGTGGAAGTAAGAACAAGCTCCTGGCTCCTAATCCTACATCATTTCACCACATGCACCACAGAACAGAAGGCAGTACTGAAAAGCTGCCTTGAGAGCAAGGAGTGGCTTTAACAAAAACTCTGTAGCACTGCGTACACCATTACAGGTTCAAACTAACAGGTGATTTTCAGAGCCACAGCCCACAGATCAAAGATATCCAAGTACGCAACAGAGACAATGCATATGTTGTATACACCCTGACATAAATCAAACTCTGAACTGACAGTAGTCCTCACAGTTAATATCAAGAGCACGTCTGTATTTGGTTTTAAATAGAATACAGTATTTAAAATTAATATGTTCTCTTCCTAAAGTATTAAGCATAACCTATTTTTCTACAATTGAATCTAAGGACAAGACCTGTATAATTAAGAAAAAGGAAAATGTCCTAATTCCACTTCCCTGCTAAATCCTATCCCACAAATTACTGCCTTATTCTGAAAGCTAAACTCACCCTGCTAATTATAAATTATTCCCTCCCAATTAGGCAATGGAAATAATAACAAATGACTTAAGTAACTAATCACACCTAAATAGCACAGCTTATATTGTGGATACCAAGTATTCCATACCACAAAAATACTCACAGAAAGTGAACACAGAAAAGTGTAGTCTGTCTGCACAAGCTCCACAAGCAGAAGAGGTTACGTTCACTCACCAAAATGTAGGCAATTTAAAAAAAAAAAAAAATTTTGGACTAATCTGAAGTGCAGTTGATATGACATAATTCAGAAGCTTTCAGTTCCAGTGTGTTACTTCATTTTAAAGATGTTATATGCTACTCAAGGATTTTGTAAGTGGGTAGTTAAAGAGAGCTCAGCAAGACCTGCTAGTAGAATATTTTTGATTACTCTAAATGCATGCAAAGTAAAAGACCAGACTGAAAGTTGATTATACTTCTTTTAAACATGTCCCTGAATTTCAAGTACAGTCTCCACAGAGACTTTTTAGTGCCACATGATTATTATGTAGAAACAAGCTAATCTTTGGTGCATTTTAGCTTGTAGCTTTCAAACAGCATAATATATTTTCGTGTTACCCATCCTGAATATAAAGAAAAATTTAATAAAAACTCCAATTAGGACCACTCCTGGATATGAATATGCTCAACGTGGCTTTGCACTTTGAAATCCGAGTGTTAGCATATTTATCTTAGAAATTAGAAGATTCTGGTAGCTAACTAATGAGACTACAGCAGGGCAGCAACAAATGAAAGGCATCTTCCATTTTACTCACTAGCTACCAGATTATTTGCAGTAATTCATGGATAAAAGGACAGAAGGAGGATACCAAACCTCTGCCTTTGCAGTGCGGTATTAAAAATACCCCTGTGTGCTTATAAGCAGGACCACAGTTACCATATAAGAGAAGGAATCAAGAGGGAGGACGAAAGATTAGTTGCCCCTTCTGGTAAGGAGGAATGTCCAGCAGTTCAGACACTCGCCTCTAGTTCAGGACACTTTACTCCAATTTCTTGCCATGTCAAGAGACCTACTGATTGTCTCTGTGCTTTCTCCTGTAAAATGGCAATAGCAGAACATCACTATCACAGGCGTAGCATAAGGAAGCCTGGAGAGGGAAAGAGAGAGGGAGAGGGGGAGAGAGAGGGAGAGATGCTGAGATGCTATGAGTATAGCCACATGTGTAGCAGAGATTTGACAGCCGGTTTCCTTAACATGTAATAGTACTTCTCCACTGCTTTCCTTCTCCCTCTTCCTTGTCTGTAACCCCATTCCCAAACACACAGCCTCAGTTCCTCTCTTGTGTAACTTTTGGTGCTCTATCTGTACAATAAAGCCAATTCAACTTACTAAGCAGCAAATAAACTATGCCTTGTTTTTGTTTGGGGACTACTTTAGTGCTGCCAAGTTGAATCAAGTCACTGTAGAGTTACATGAGTCTTAGAGACAATGGAGAGGATGGTCAGAACTACATAGCCTGAAGAGGGAAGAACAGAGCAGGGGAGTGCAGCAGGATCTCCTCTCTTTAGCATCAGTAATTTACTTGACTGGGGGCTACAGCATGTAACAGACTGATGGACACCTTAGGTAGCAGTGCACAAGTACAGAGAAGATGAGCAGGACTGGTGATCAAGGTCTGATCCAACACAGACACCAGAGATCCAAGAGACTCCAACAGATTGACAAAGAGCTCACAAACATATAATAGAGCTGGAGCTTGATATCATTCCGTTTTAAAAAAGACTGAAACTGTAGCAGTTCAAAAATATAGGCAGGGAAGTTTACTGCCAGCTAAAAATACCCTCTTTCCCTTACCACAGAAGTTATTAAGCCTTGGTTTCAATTGACTGCACAGTGTTACCCAGCTAGATTTGATACTGTCAGTTTTCTTGCAAATAATACCATTTTCCTAACCTATTTTGCTTTCAAAACATGCTTCAAGGACAGCTCTTGTATTGAATAAGAGGGTTCGAGGAGCCCATCTTCAGGAAGACAAAGCTTTGCATCTGTGCAGTAAAGACATTATTTGTTGGCTGTATGGCCTTGAACTCAGTGGGGCCCAACAGAATATCATGGGGCACATTAGGAATTGTTGTTAGCTGTGGAATACTGTTCCAGCAAATTATAACCACTGTTTTATAACAAATGCAAGCAATTGTGTGACTTGGTGTGCTCATCCCCCTTCCAGAATGGCAGAGTAACAGCACGTACTGCTCTTCCATCCTGAGAGACCTCAGGCCTTAAGCTACAAGTTCATCAAAGGGATTTTACTTTAAAAATATACACGGCTCCAAAGCGTCACCTGCTGATTTTATTGAAAGGGCCTTCAGTTCTTTTATACCTTGTGTAGTATGTTGACCTTGGCTTGGATACATTCCACTCCTTGCCTCTGTGAATCACATATTTAAGAATTTTCATTAAAATCCACATTCATCACACAACCTTCATTCATATCAACAAAGACAACCAACCAAAACAAAATATAACAAAAATTCCCAACACAAAAATCAAAACAACATCATCACAACACCAAAAAAAGTCGACAATTTACACTAATTCCACCCCTTGACCCTTCACCACAATTACAACAAAAATTCCCCATAATCATTTCATTCTCTAACTATGTATTTGTTTTGCCCGTTACCTCTCCCATTTACTATCCTTATCTCAAAATCCCTATGATCCCGGGTTTTGGCACCAAAATAGACTGCAGTGGGTTGACTCTGGCTTGATGCCAGGTACCAACTAAAGCCACTCTCTCACTCCCCTCTGCAACTGGACAGAGGAGAGAAAAACATAACGAAGGGTTCATGAGTTGAGATCAGGACACCGGGAGAGATCACTTAATGATCACCATCACAGGCAAAACAGATTCAAAGTAGAGATATTAATTAAACTTATTACTCACAGAATCAGAGCAGGAGAATTAGAAGTAAAACAAATCTTAAAAACACCTTTTAGTTCATCTGATCAGGGAGAGTTCTTCCTCTGTTCCCCATGGGGTCCCTCCCACAGGAGACAGTCGTTCATGAACTTCTCCAGCGTGAGTCCATCCCACAGGCAACAGTTCTTCACAAACTGCTGCAACATGGGTCACTTTTCCACAGGGTGCAGTCCTTCAGGCACAGGATGCTCCAGCGTGGGTTCCCACAGGGCCAGAAGTGCTATCAGAAAAACCTGTTCCAGTGTGGGCTCCTCTCTTCATAGGTCAGCAGGTCTCTGCCAGAACCCCCATGGGCCTCCCAAGAGTCACAGCCTCCTTCAGGCATCTCACTGCTCTAACGTTGGTCTCCTCCACAGGATGCAGGTTGGTCTCTGCACCCCTGTGGTCCTCCGTGGGCTGCAGGGGCACAGCTCTCCACCATGGTCAGCATCATGGGCTGCAGGGGAACCTCAGCTCTGGTGCCTGGAGCACGTCCTCCCTCTCCTTCTCCATTGACCTTGGTGTCTGCAGAGTTGTTCACATGTTCTTGCTCTGCTCTTCTCTGGCTGCACAACAACTTTTTCTCACCGCCAGCAGCGGGTCCAATCTTGGAGCTGCCTGGCATTGGCTCTGCTGGACATGGGGGAAGCTTCCAGCAACTTCTCACAGAAGCTACCCCGGTAGCCCACCCTCCTCCCTGGCTACCAAAAAACCTGGCCACACAAACCCAATACACCTAGAGAGATTGCATGGGAGAAGACACTACACATATTCCTCAGGAGCTCAGATAACACACTTTTACTGGTAAACTTTAGAAAATAAGGGAACTGGGTGAAAGTTTAAAGGGCAACATTCAACCAAAATAAAGCATTTCACAAAGCATTGACTTAGCGTGTGCTAGCCCATACAGCTTAGCAAAATCCAATCCATCCAGCTTTAAGTCACCCAAATATCAGGAAAGGAGATTAGGAAAAGAAGAAAAAATAAAGAAAGAGAGAGAAAAAAAGAGAATTATAGCTACCACCCCTAGATCCAGCATAGATCCAGCTACCAGGAATCCATGAGATGGCAGGGCCATGACCACACAATGGCCACATGGTGTTGGTTTTATCTGCTCTGGCGCCCTGTGGCCAACCCCCATAGGTTGGACTTCTGACCCACTGGCTACTCTGGGCTCTGGGACGGAGTGTGGGGCAGTGCTCACGGTGTGCCAGTGATGGACAGCTGCTCCAGGGCTGCCCAAGGAGGCTCCAAGGGGCTGAGTTGGGGCAGGACACCACTTCACTTTCATTAAATTTGACCTGTCCCTTCACACAGACACAGACACACACACACATACACTCTTGAATTGGTCAAAGCCAGTAATTAACATAATAGTCTCACACATCCTACCACAGAGGGAGCTAAAGGTTGCCTCCCTCTGATGCACAGAGGCTTTCTAAACTTGAAGCAAATCATGTACCTTGCTGGGGGACTCAGGAGTATTTTCCTGATTACCACTGAGTCCATCCATAAGAGGGCAGTGATATACATCCACAACAGATCCATCATCCCCCTGAGTCTTGGGATGGGACCTGGGTAAATATAATTAAAAGCACACCCAGAAACATGCAGAAAACAGTAAGAACCAGCATGAGGCTGTTGGCACCACCCCTGCCCACCTTCCACTTGCTAGCCTGTGTGACTAAGCCTTAATTTAAAGCAGGATC
Source organism: Empidonax traillii (assembly GCF_003031625.1). NCBI lineage: Eukaryota > Metazoa > Chordata > Aves > Passeriformes > Tyrannidae > Empidonax > Empidonax traillii. Next base: position 21,616 of record NW_020955582.1, read on the forward strand.
CTTTGGGAACCACTGCCAGCACACATTTGGAGCACAGCCTGTGCTCATGACTCTGGTTCTGTGGCCAGGTGTCCTAATTCCTTTGCTACCAGGCCCCTATGGGCTCACACAAATTACATTATTAATGCCTGGCTATAGCTGTTGGAAGCTTTAAACCTGTATACTTCACCTTTCACGGTATCTTGCCTGCAGTATTTATCCACAGCTGTGGTGGTGAATTGCACTGCATGAAGAAGGCAATCAGATCATAAAACCTGTAAATATTCCTACCCAGGGTGATTAACAGAGGAAGAGAATTACAATTGGTCACATCTGCTATCTACATTTTTCCAGATGCTCAGAAAGAATGGTGATTACATTCTGTTTTCTCGTTTTCAAAAGATAAATAAGAATATCATCTGTCAAGCTTCAAGAGTAGATCAACCAGCCTTTTGTTCTCAGGAGAATTCTAAAAAAGCTGTATTCAAAGGACAGAGAGCACACCAAGCAGAATGTGCTGCAAAGCTCCCAGTATACTAGAAGTGCAATAAATAAATGATCATAACAACAAAGCTGTCTAGTATGTAAATAACAGCTCACCTTCATGTTTAAATTTAGTAAGCAATATTTCCCACTGTAAATCAGTTTTGATTCACCTATGATAAGGCCAAATAATGAAGTGCTGTTCTGATGATCTTAACACAACAGAGCAAGGAATGGGACATGAAAACTAGGTAAGGGCAATTTAGGACACTGAAAGAAATAAAAATATACTCCTGGGAAATTAAAACAACAGAAAGTAAGTGTCTTCAAGACAGTTCATAAAAGACTTGTGGCAAGTTAAGTTATTTAAAAATTTACTTAGAAAGGATAACTGATATCACCCAATTTTAGGCACTTCCCAAGCAAGCAATTTTCACGATATCCAGCAGATAGGGAGACGTTCCTTTGCTGGCTGATCAGGACTCCCTTAAATCAGGTGTTTGCATTTGCCTTGACCAGAGGTCTCACTCTGCTACCTACACAGGAAGCCTGGATGGCTGGTGTAGTGGCTGAGGCCACAGGATTCAACCCCTGGGCAGGCTCTTGTCTTCTGTCTAATGTCTTCTCTTCCCTGTCTGATACTGCACTAATCTGACAGTCTTTATACTATAGATATGTTATTTCCCAAATAAAAGGTTTTGAAATTAATGGAGCTGGTTTTGTTTGGGGTTTTGGGGTTGTTTTTTGAAGATTAATGTAACTGAAACATACCCAGTGCAGAAAACAGTCTAGTAATATGAAAAGCAGAATGAAATAAATCTGTAAAAGGCAGTTACATTTCCCTCTGACATAGTAGCCTACAGGATTTTAGGCTTTCACTGCCTTCCATCAGGCAGCTTAAGAAACTTCAGACATGTTGCAGAGAAAAGAAGACAAAATGTGAAATCTTTTCTCTTTTATTTTTATTATCTAGATCATTTCTAGATATGTTTAACTCATTATTTTTCAGAATTTTTTCATTTGGTTATAGAACTTTTTACAGAAATTCCATCTTCTGCCCCTTTCCAAAGCTTTGGTTTGGTAGTTTTATCTAGGACAAGCTAGTTTTATTCTACTGAAGCTGGTTGGTCTAGAATGTCCTAAGCTGCCAGCTCCACTGGGGCTGAAGACACAGCTCTAACGTGTCTCCCAGACCATCACAAATGTCACTATCTAAAACCTCAAAGAACATTCCTCTAATCTTTGGAACTATATGGAACCAACTGCATAGAATATTGTTCAGTTTTGTAGCTCAAAGTGTCACACACAGAGAAACAAAATGTGCTGCCACCACATAAATGCAGCAAAATGGGAAAGAGAAGAAAACTGGAGAGGTCAAGAGGGCCAAAGTGGACAGCACGTTGCACAGGAGCAACAACAACACAGTGTCACTCCTTTCCCTCCTACTTTACAGCTGGGTTAGGTTATTCTTTTAACTTATACAGAGTCACTTTCTAAGTTCTGTACTCCTGCTTGCTGGTGGGAATACCAAAATCCAGCAAAACAAAAACAGATGCTCAGGTAATGGCCTAAGCAGGCAGACATGAAGAGGCATTAGGGTTTCTACGCTCTTTAGAACAGGGACAGATGGTAAAACAGGACTGATCAGAAATGCAAGCCCTTATATTCCTTTCTGAGCACTACTAAGTTTGGCTCACTGGTAGTTCATTCCTGCCCAAACCAGCTATGCTGTGTGGATGTCACCTTCTGCCAAATGTCACCTAAAGCTGGATAGCATTACTCCTGTACCTTTTACTCGTGTCCATTCCCTTACCATTCACGCACTTTTCACTGATTATTCATAACAATGCGGTCTGACAAACCCATTTATTTTTATTTGGGTTTTTTTTCCAACTGTGCATTCGTATTCTGCTAATAATTGCCCCAAGGAACAATATTCAGCAGAATGGATTTTATATAGCGTGTAGCCAGCAGAAACTGCTGTGTAATGTTCTCTCTTAAAGAAACAGTAGTTCCACTGCAGCTAAGACTGTTATTCCAGATCTCAAGTAACTAAAACGAATGGGTTTCATCACCATTATCATTCATCTACTGTTATCGAAAAGCAGCCTAATTTCTTTTTTAGTTTTTCAACTAACACCAGTTTGATTGTCTGTCATTGCATAGAAATCCATTCAGTGTAAATGTGTCTTAGTTTTCAGCTGTTCTCTATGACATTCTTCTTGCTCTTCCAAGACATCCTATTTTTTTATGTTTTTCACACTGGATAATAAATGAGTTCCAATCTTAGGAATACTTTTTCTTAGTTCTGTATTTTCAATATTGTGTCTAGATAAAAAAAAAAAAAAATTAAAAAAAAAAAGGCCCTGTAAGCCTGAAAACCCACTCTGGCACCAAACTGAAGTAGAAAGCTTTTTAAAATGCTTCTAAATGTTATTTCAAGCCAGAAGCAAGATTGCTGTGTTTTTCTTGGCATACCTTGTTCCCTTTGAAATACACAGATTATTCTTGATATGTTCTTGTTTTCCTTCTCTTTTATTTCAACAAGATATGTCCTTTGGGAATGCATTGTGAGTCCCTTCTCATAGGTTGGCTCTGTTATCTAACTGTGGCACCTCTCCACTGCCAAGTATGTATGCAATGTATATTTTTGTTAAGTGTTACTGAAGTGAGGTTCAGAGATTTTCACAGACCTACGCAAGTGTCACAGACTCTGCCACCAGATGTGATATATAGTGGTAACTCCAGTAAAAATTAAAAATCAAGTGTTTTATTGCAGAAGAGCCAGGTAAGCAAATCTTGGAGCTGTTCAAATAATGTGAAAACTGTCTTGAAACAAACTCACTGCATTCAATACTTAACCTCTCAATTGTGAGTTGTTAAGAAATATTGCCAGACCCAACACTCTGTTCAAACAGAATTCTGCAAAAAGCAGTTTCACAAATTTGGCTGACAAGAAATAAAGAACATGGAGAGATGGATGGAAGTAGAAAAAATTGTTGATAAAAATGGGCATATTTGATCAGAAAATAGTAAAAATACAACTTTTAAAATGCAACTTAAAAACTCTGTCCCCTAAATTTCACAGTATCATGATTTTTGACCAGTATCAGGATTCTCTGAAGGGTCAAACTGTTAACCTTACAGTGATTGGGCTGTCTGTACTGAAGAGATATCACTTAAGGATGGTGAGCAATCCACTGATCAAATACAGCTGTAACGATTGATCAAGGCTTTCTAAAACTTAAATGTGTTCATGGATATTTGCCAAAAGTAAAAAAAAAAAAGAGCTATGTAGGCTGTTTGGAACAAATAGTTACAGAATCACAGAATACGCTGAGTTGGAAGGGACCCACAAAGATCCAAGTTCAACTCTTAGCCCTGTACAGGACCATCCCCAAGAGTCACACCAGGTGCCTGAGAGTATCACCCAAATGCTTCTTGAACTCTGGCAGCGCTGTGACCATTTCCCTGGGGAGCCTGTTCCAGTGCACAACTACCCTGTGGGTGAGGAACCTTTTCTAATATCCAATCTAAACTTCCTCTGATACAACTTCAGGCCATTCCCTCGCATTCACTGGTCAACATAGAGAAGAGATCACTGCCTGCTCCTCCTCTTCCCCTCATGACATTAGTCCTCACAGATCCTTTCAGTTGCTGATACAGTTTAGAGGCTAAAAATTTTCTCATGTAAAAATAAAATTCAAAATAAAGTTAGTCTGCACTAGCAGTAAATTAAAACCTTGTCAGGGATGCTCCAGAACATTCAGTGGATGTGACAATCATACAATTCATCCAGCTTGCTGGTAGCTCATGTTCACATTCATTACTGACACTCTTGTATTTTTCCACAGTACACGAGGATCTCCTGAAAAAAAAAACAAAAAAAAAAAAAACCAGAAAGAAAGATAAAGGAATTATTATGGTGTCCACTTGCACTTGCAAAAAATTCTGTTTCTCTTTCCTTCTCTCTTTGCTTGATCCAAATATAGCACAGGGCACTACAGTGCAAAATTATACTCTAACTTCGACACAGCTTTGTGGACATCACACAAATCGTGTGAGTTTTCTTGCTTATCAGACCCAACTTCACACTGTCTTGATATCTTAAATATTTCTTAGAGAATTGTATCATCCAACTGCATTCCTCCCAAGCTTAGTCTTCATTTCCCTCTTTTCTCCCTTCTCAAAATAAACAAAAATTAATATCTAATGCTGCTATTCCTGAAGAGGACAGATTCCAGTGTTATATGATACGGCAGGTAAACAGAAAAACCGTCCTTCTTGAGCAAGCCATACATACGTTATGCTAAATTTGGTGTACAGAAAGCAAACCTTGCAAGTTCTTGGCAACCTAATTCCATCACTGCTTGCAGACGAAATGAGATGACTGGTGGTGGTAGGAGGGCAGAGGAGAAGAGTGGGTTTTAAATTACATACACTTGGCAATTCATTGCAGAAATTAAGCCTAATAGGTACAGCTGCTTCATGGACACGAAGACGGTTCACATGGCCAGCACTGCCCTTGACAGCAGGTGGGGTTTTGGATAAACAGCATGAGGAAGCAGCTAGCAAATGGCAAAAGAAACATACTTGGCAAAACTGTTGGAATTTGATCAACATGTTTTCCTGACAGCTCAGCTCCTAAGAGATACTCAGATTATTTCAGTTCAAAAGCAATATCCACGTGGGGAAAAATCCCAAAGGTAAAAACTACACAGCAGGAATGCTTGGTCAAAAGGGCTTGAGTTATTCTAATAATCACTTGTGTAATACATATCAGCCACTGCTTCAGCTTTAACACCCGAATTTGAAGACCCAGTGTTAGACATCAGCCTGAAAAAGCTGGAAAGAATGAAGGAAAGGAACGGAGGAATATTCCACAGCAACGGTGCTTCAAATGTGGGGTCCTCCCAGGAACACTTTAACCTGGGTCCCACCATTCCCCTCACCTCTGGATTTTACAGAGAATCAGTAGTGCAAGCGTGTAAGATACAGCTGCTTTGAGAACTATTCCTGTATGGGTGCAGTCTAAGATCTGTATTTAATCTGCAGTGCATCCTTATTTCTAAGGAATTCAGAAGTTTGGGACCTCTAACACTTGTGTGAAAGGTCACCTACGGAAAGAGACAGGATGAGGAAAAACAGGCAGCAGCTTCATTGTGCAGGTGCGACGTGATTATCCATCTCCAAAGAAAAGCTTTGCAGAAAACAGCTTTCTCGGGCTTTTGGATGAGTTTCCACTGGAATGATCCCCAGTGCAAAGCTCACTATCTTCTACTCTGAATGTGAGTCACATAAATACACACAGAACCATGTACAGATAATGTAAAAGCTATTTTAAAAGACACCAAAACTAAAGAGATCACAAAAGTCATCTTTGGAAAGAATGGGAGAGAGAAAACCTTAGGTAGCAGATGACAATTCCACAACTTAATGCACTTCTGGAAGAGATTCAACTCTGTGACGTGCAGCATATAAGAACCAAACCAAAACTTACATAACATTGCATTACATTGACATAGTTTTCTAGGTAGAGGCGCTGGCTGGAATTCATATAAACATATCCATGGAAAAACAATATCTCATCCACATGTACAAGATTTACCAAATAAGAAGAAGAATCACAGCGCTTGGCAATTATCATAGCATATGCTTCATAAAGTGTAGCTATGAAAAACAACACCCAGTGTCTCCTAATAGGAAATAGCTAATATGGGTTGAAGTGAGTTTTATTCAATTGTCTCCTGCCTTGCAAGGTAACAATCCCACTCCATGAACACTATACAACACACTTTTGTAGTGCCCCACATAGCTTTAGGTCTGGTAGCACTCCATATTTTCATTTTGATGCAACACCAGCACATGTTTCACATTGTCCTAACTCTTTACTTTGCTCCACGTAAAGCTATTTCGGAAGCATTTAAATCTCAACCTCCCCAACACAAACTCCAATTAACATTTCAGCTATGAAGACTATTTTTAAAAGAGTCGTGGTGCAGTTCTCATCCTGCTAAGCAAAAATTCAAAACATTGAAACTGCATGTTAAACATTGCAAAACGGTAATGACCATCAGCCTCATCTGTAAGATATTTAAGTATTTTTGCTCTTAATAAGTAAGAACTGAGCATTCATTAAAAACTTGGGCATGAAAATTGTCATCAAACTTGTATATTTGCACAGCACCTTGGAAAAAGACCAAAAAAAAAGCCAGCCTTTGCTGAGACTTTAGTAGCATGGCTTCCACTATATGTCAGAGTCTGTATACTTTCTAAAAGGAGTTCTGCATCAGATTCTAGTCAGTTCAACGCAAACCCTCTGAGCAAGAGTTGAGCACAGTATTCTTCTCTTTTCCTCTTTTTCCTCTTGTGGTGCGACAAAAGACATGAAATTATTCCAGACACCTTGATTCAAGCAGATAAAAGGAAGGAGCTGAAGGAGTGCCTGCTACTACAACAGACTAAATGTAAAGTAATTTTTATTTCCCCAGCCCTTAATTACTCCTATATATATATGTTTCATATATACATATGCTTCTTCTGGACCTTGTGCCACCACAGGAATCTGTTGAGAGAATCCTCTCAAGGTGTGTCTATACTGTGGGAACCAGCAGTGTTTTGCAAACCTCAGGCGTATGCATACCTGGCACGTCTTATGTTGGCCTGGGGCATATCAAGACTCAGGGCCACTTTTTGGCATCCAGCTTACAAAGAAAGAAAAGGGTACAAGGTTCGTTTTTTCTCCTTCTATAAGAAGAAAATGTAGGCAGGCAAAGTGGGAGAGCATCACAGTGTGGTCCAGTAGGTGCTCCCCATTTAGACCTTGTAAGAAACTTAATAATGGTGCTTATCTGTGATTTCGCACATCTTTAAAGGGATAATCACTGTACAAATTTAAGGGCAGCAATATAACTAAATTTCTGTCCACATGTCATTTTTACAAGGGCATGCAGTGATAGGACAAGGAGAATAGCTTTAAACTGAAGGTAATTTTAGATCGGATACTAAGAAGAAATTCTTTACTGTGAGGGTGGTGAGACACTGGAACAGCTTGCACAGGGAAGTAGTAGATACTCCATCCCTGGTAGTGTTTAAGGCCAGGCTGGATGGGGCTTTGAGCACACTGGTCTAGTAGGTGTTCTTTTCCATGGCAGGGTGCTGGAACTAGATAATCTCTAAACCATTCTATGATTCTCTCATCTCAGCTACAGCATGGACTCGCTCTTGCCTACCTGGTTTGTACTACTGCTCCCTGGTACAACTCTCCCTGTTGTCCAGGGTGAGAGCAGAGCTCCCACAGGATGCAGTCACAGGGGCATGCACGGGGCAGTGTGTGCTGTGCTGACCATGTACACACTCTCAGAAATGAAGAGGACCAGAAAAATTGCACATGCACGTGGGAAAGGATCTTCTCTGCTATTTCCAGCAACAGTACACTGACCCTGGATGTCAAAGACTACTGGATGTCAACCTAGGCCAAACATTTTGGTCTCTGTCATGTGATCCAATGACAGCACCTTAACAAGTTAGAGCATGCCAGATTAATCATTTCAGCTGCCCACGGACACGCTCTCAGACTACCCCAAATATGAGGTAATATGGCTCACCTAAGTATCTTCCATGGAAGGTTTAAGCTGAGTGGTGGGCTAAGCTGGCACACCTAGGCAAGTATCAAAAGTTAATAAAGCTCTTCTGAGTTTTACTAGCTCAGGGGCACCTTTTCAAGCCTCTGTAACTCAACCATGTGCTGAGACCTTAGTAACCGATTGTAGAAACAATTAATGTTCATACTGAGCCATGCAAGTAACCATTTATAAACTGGACTAAGAATAGGAGGATGTAAAGGGTTGTTATACAGGTACAAAGATGTTAATACTGCTAGTTTTGGGACGTCATTCCAATCTGAGAGCACATTTTAAATTTAAGGTGAAGGGCCCACTCAGATCATGTTTTACAAAGTATACAGGTGCTCTGGGGTCTCTGCCCAGCTCAAAATTTCACACTACACAGTGTGAAAGACTCTTCTCCCAGCAAGCACCTTGCGCTATAGGGGAAGGCTGCTGTGTGAACCTGCCTCAATCTATATAGGTCTTCAGTGCCCTCTGCACTGCCTGCACTCTGGAGAGAATACATGAGATCCACACTGCTCTTTTTTCACCAAGTGAAGGCCACCCCCAAAGCCTGAATGCACTACAAACAGCTTTCTATATAAGGCCCCTCACAAATACAAGGAATGGACACACTGTCCTAAAACCAAGCCTAGCTTTTTTTCCAAAGCCACAAAAAGTTAATGTTCGATGAACACTGTTCTTGTAAACACCTTTTCACTATTTGGGGTGGTGGAGGTGGAGAAAAGTTCTCTTGGAAAGCCCACGTTTTTATCTAAATTAACTATTCCGCATTCCATAAAAAATCAGAACTATTTTCACTCAAGTCAAGAATCGACTGTACTTACATTGGGATGAAACACATTGCTGCTTTTATAGAGGAACATGTTTGACAAACTCAACTATCAGTGGCATTATTTCAGCAGCTTCTAATTCTACACCACTAGCTCAAAATCTATTATCAGCTGTTGTAGTTTGGATGCATATTAAAAGCAACCAGATACTTATCACACTAACGTTTCTACCATACAGTTAGAAATCCACCTACATAAGTATTCAGCCCTCTCTTCCTACAGTGCAGCAAAGTCTCTACCTACAGTGTACAAAAGCTCTGTCAAGTGCCATAAGTCCAAGCTTTGGTTTACATTAGGGGGGAAGTCACAGCCATACAGCTCTGCGGGTTGAATTCATGATTTTGCACTGGTGTGGCTGCAATGACTCAAGTTCCAGTGCAGATAAATATGGTCAGATGGATTCACTCCAACGTAGACATTTGAAAGTTATATGTCTAAATCTCTTTTGGTTTAAGTACCCTGTACAGTCAAAGGAGAGGGAATAACATGTCCAGGGTGATCTCTCTGATTTATCTTACCTATTTTACATACACATATTAAAGTCACTATTTTTCCCACTGACAAAAAGGAAGCCCAAGACACTTGACTAATTTACATGTGCCTGTACTTGATGGACCCAATGTATAGCATCACTGAGCTTTACAAAGGGAGAGTTTACTTTTCTGCTCAAAACAGAATAAGGTATGTCAGTATAAGCATTCCCATTTAAGTGTAACTGCATTCCAGTGGGATTTGAGCTGGCTAGAAGTACAGTACTCCGAAAAAAATGTCCAGGGTGAAAAAACTGTGTGGTTTTTTAAAGTGCCTGTAGCTGGGCCCTGCCACTTGAGAAAGAAGCAAATATCATACATAGGACTTTATAAATACCAATTTCAATAATTTATTATTTGAAAGAATGAATTTGATTGGCAGAAGTAACACAGCCAACAGATATAGCTCACACATATTAAATTTTCTCCTGCATGTAAAAAAAAAAAAAAAAAAAAAAAGGAAAAAAAAAAAACCTCAAAGTCTGTGAAAATTCTCCAGATCCAACTCCTTTTCCTCACTTTCTTCACATTACTATATTTTTTGTTGGGATCCTTCAGTCCTTTCTATAAGCACTTCACCTTATCACAATGCCTCGTACCTTTTTATCAAAGTCTGTAAAGACAGTGGTAAAAATAGTAAGCTAATAGCTAGAGGCCACTGTTTCCCTATTATACCTGGGCTGGTCATTAAATTCCTGGTCCCCTAGGAATTTATTTGTGTCTCCACTGCAGTGACAGGATGTGGTCAGGGTCATCCATCCTGCAATGGTGAGTCTGGTGGCAGAGGCTCCCAAAGGTATAGCTACAGCCCCACTCACATGTGTGCGGTAGGTCGGCCCCCCCAGGCTGCAGTGAAGCCCCTGCCATCACTGCATTGCTGTGGCTGAACAAAAGATAGCTGGAGTGCAGCTGTTCCTCCTCCTCTCACAGAGGCTTCTCGTTCCCATTCCTGCCCTAGGATGACTATCTCTGAACCTTGCCATCTGGGGCAGATCCAGATCCCACCCCTCCTCTTGGGCAGATTCCCTGCTAGCATTTCTCTGTTTTCATTATCCCAGCTCAGTGAGAGATCACAAAAGCACAAGCTGATCAGAGAATCAACAGGGTTTTTGCACTTTCCAGCTTCCTCAAGGCCAGTGAGCCTCTAGCTATGCCTTTATTTGTATTTCATGTGTCAGGGACCCAGAGGAAGGATGAACTGATGGTCTTCAGCTACTAAACAGGAGAGCAAATTGTTTTCAGCGCGATAAGGAGTCTGTATGGACTGTTCTCTCTTTGCTCTGCCCAGTCCAGGCTGCTCCCCAAAGGCTACAATGACCAGCATGTGATCTAGATGTTTGCCTGAGACCGACAAGTGTTTCAGCTCTCTAATCCTGTGACATTTGAAGTTAAGCACAGCTCAAAATACAATCAGAAGTTGTATTTTAAAGTGTTAAAGCCATTTAACAAACAGCTGACTAAAGAAGAAAAAGCCTACATTCCCAGTAGCAAATAGATCAACTTCTACTGTTTGTCATATTGTACTGTTTCATTGCCTGCTTCAGAAACCAAACACCTCATTCTATTCACATTTCTGAATTTACATTTATCCACTGTAACTTTTTTAGCACATAACTATGTGAAATATGATCTCTCTTTTTTTTCATCCTAGTTCAATGATTTTTCATGTTTTCATTAGTTTGAAGAGAATGATGGAGTGCTCTAGTCATACAGCTACACAGTTGCCATGTATGTATTGAATTAACCAGGACTTGGAGCTTCCAAGCAACCTATATTTTTCTTACTGAAATACAGCAAATACAAGAAGCATCTAAATATTTGCATTACCACAAAACCAATCAACCAAACAAACAAATAAACAAAAAGCCCACAAAAAACAACAGCCATATTTGGTTTATTACCTAAGGATAGAATTAATCTTTTCTAATCCAGGAGTTTAAAACTCAGATGTCAAAGTGTAAGGTGGATGTTCCCAACTCTATGTATAATCAGTGAATATACTTAGCACCCATTCAAGGCTAGTCATCTTGCCCTAGCTGGTGACTACCAACAGACTCATTACTCCCTGGAGGTCAAACTGTCTCTCTATTGACTGCAAAGAAAGCCCAGGAAGTCCAGCTTTAATTGTTTAAATGTTTAATTTCAAGCATCTAAAACAAGGAGAGTTTTTATTTTATTTGCTAACAATTAAATAATTCTAAAGTTTAAAAATCACTAAATGAAAGATAAAAGCAGACTCACAAAGCCAGTTACCTGAAATGAGGTAACAGAAATCGCAACTTCTACACCTGTAACATAGGGCAGAGCAACTATCAGAAACAATGGCATGATGGTGGCTCTGAGACAACAGCATCAGTGTCTGGAGCAGCAACAAGACTGTGCCAGGCTGAATCATGAGGAACACAGACACATTGGTTTTGGAAATCACCAAGACTCATCTTGGCAAAATATTATTCAGAACTCCATGTTTATAAATGGAGTTTTCATAAGCATTTAGTAAATGCCATTCTAACTAATTCTTAAAATTGGTTAGATCACAACCAAAGACACTGTCTTATTTAAAGACATGAAAGATGAAGTGGTAAGTGTGCCAACAAGCACACTTTGTTCTTTGTTGAATCAGAAGCACACTCCACAGAAAAGGAGTGTGTGTGCTTCACTTTTAGAGAAATTTCCTGCATGATGCATCTTAAGCTGTGAAGGAAGAAATGCAAGCTTCTTGTATAAGAGTCTGAAGTAGGAAAAAAGATCAGAACTCCCTAAACATAGTAGACAATCTGTCCAAAACTCTGCAAAAGTCAAATATTTTAGGAACAGAAGACCCATCCCTTCAAAATGACACTTAATTCATTTCAGCAAATCCACTACAACATACTGCAGAAGCCAAATCATCAGTAAAGTTTACAGCTGGAGATGCTTGAGATGCCTGAGATGAAAGTTCCCAAGAAAATCCAGAGAGGGCTGGCAAAGTCAGCTCTTCAAATTTGCTAAAGTAATGCTAATAGCACTTCTATTATTACATAATGGATTTTACAGGTCTTCAGCCATTATTTTTGCAGGAAGACTCAGAACTATTTACTGTCTTATGATAGTTCCAAATGCGGGAGCAGGTTTCAGCTACATAGTTCTAATTTCAGTCATGGCTGACTAATTACTCAGCTTTATCTGTTGAAAGCCAACTGTTATCTCACAGAAACTTCTTGAAGCCAGTTCAAAAATATCTCCATTTGCTCAGCCGACCTAAATACCAGATTTTTTTTTTTTCCCAGAATCATAGAAGTTGATTTAAATGATTTTTCTGGAACTGAAAAACAACGCTGTGTGCAAGCAGGGTATTAAAGACTGTTTGATTTCAGAGCAAGAATTACACTCCAGTCAGTGTAAGGCTCTTGTAACACTGCAGCCAAGCCCATCATGAATTGTTCCATACCAAGATTTCCATTGTTCAAAACCTTTTCAGATTTGCATGACATTCCTGCTTGACATATTTCAAGAACAGTGTTATAATGCATAGTTCTGCACTATGATTACATTTATCCTTTTCTAATGAAGTGAGAGATACAAACTTCTATTATGAACTGTGTGTTTCCCCTAGTTATAAGCACAGCCTCATGTTTTTGAGCCAGCTAAAAACTCTCAAAGGCCACTAGTGCCCTTTAACCTGGGTTGGTTCTCACACAGTCCTCCCTAACTTCTTTTCATATTCTGTGAATATAAGCATTTTTAAAGGAACTTTTATAGGGTTTAAATTCAAGAGGAACTTTGTGACTTCCTGCACAAAACATTAACTAAAAAATTCAATGGAGCTTCTGAAGGGAATGTAACTGCTATTAAAATATAACACTATGTTTTCCATTTCCTTTCCTCTCTCCTCTGTTCCCCTCTCCTCAAACCACCCCTAAAAACACTGTTGCTTTACCTTACTACTGTGATGAACTGTGATACTGTTTTGAGAGTGACTGTCACACAGCACATCCACACAAATTTTTGTCATGTTATTTACTTCATCTAGATGCAATGCAACCTATTTTTACTGTATCTGGAAGTGGGTTGACATTAAAGTTGTTCATAACAACTGTTAATGACAATTGACACAAAACTGTGTCTGTATTATTCATGCTGGTCAGTCTGATAGTACTGCTCTGATTACAGGACATTACTAAAAACAATGAAGTTATATTAAATTACTACCTTTTGCCATATCCTAAAACTTGCGCAATTAAGGTTAGTTACATGTAGCATCTTAATTAAGTTAAGATGCTACATGTAACTAACATCTGAGCTTTGAAGCCTCTTCTCACCAAAACCCCTGAAGAACCTCCTCATGAATTTTATATGCGGAAAGTAGAGACAGGTTAAGATGAGCTGAGTAAATGCATTGGACACGATTCATGTACTAATAGACCAAAAGAAAAGCTACAAAAATGCAAGTTAGTTTTCTTCTTTTTATAAAAGAATCATAGACTTCAGTCCAATACTTTATGAACAGACTCAGTCCAATACTTTGTGGATAGACTCCCTCTACCTGCTCTTTATTTAAGGAAGATACTTATTATAATTCAAAAGTAACAGCTGATCTTCCTTGTCATAATTTCAGGGATAAATAGCATCTTCTGTGAACAGGACTGCACCACCACACGTGTTTGTTGGTGGTTTTCATTAGTCTCAAATCATAGTTATTATTTATTCTCTCTTGCCCATTCTTGTAATTTTTGCTTCTTCAAAGTAATTTTTTGCATTCTCCTCCATTTCTAGTGCTCCTTAAACTCCCTTATACTGGTTTTATGCAGAGACTGACTCTGCTTCTTGCTCACTGTAAATCTTTGGTCCTACTTTTGTCTGTGCAATTACTGATTCTGCTGGCTCTGACACTTTGGCACTCTGTCCTGCTCCACCTTCTCCCCTGAGCTTCCTTCCTCTCCTCCCTCTAATGATTGCTTTCCCTAAATTCCATTCATTAGAGAGGTCAGGAACAGAGAGCGTCACAGCCACATGGAAAAGTGTTTCCTTTACTTCCCATTTTAAGATAATCTCTGTTCCAGATGGTTGCAAGCATTACCTGGTTGTGAACTGCTAGTGTGCATTTGCTCTAATATTAGGCAACAGAATGTACAACCATTAAATTGCAAAACACAGAGAGAGACAGAAAAAATTGTCATATTGGTTGTTACAGCTGCTTGCCACACCTATAATTAGCATTGTCTGACAATTCCTGTTCAATGGTGTTTTTTTAGTTCTGAATACTTCACCATATCTCCATCCCAGAGCTTAAATTTTCCAGCTGGACAGTATCAGTCATAACAGAGCAAGAATTAATCCAAAGAAAAGCCAGCTTTGCCCCCCTTTTACTCATGTTAAAAAATGCAGGTAAACTTTTTCTTTGGAAACATTTATATCCCCCTATTTGGGGCTAGATGTTTGAAGCTTAGCAGGAAACACCTGGTGTAAGAGAAGAACTTTTTCTCATATACATGGAAGAAGAGGAGATGAGGAGGAGGGTAGCCTGGGACAGGAATCTTAAGGATTCAATTTTGGAACAGAGTAAAAAAGGTCAGAGTGAAGAGGAAAAAGCTGTCTACATAAGGCAGAAGCTCTCTAGGACATGGTACCCTTCAGAGGAGGGTCACTATTCTCCTGCTGTAGCAAACATGACACACAGGCAGCAAACAAACTCCGTGTGCTCTGGTGAGGGCACACAGGAAGCACGGCTGTACGTCCAGTTAATCTAAAGGCTTCAAATGGGTCGCACAGAGTATCTATATCATTGTGAAGCTGCTTCTTAGGGTTTAAAAATCTGATAAGGTAGGCCTTGTACTGTGAAACATTTTCTATTGGTCTTTAAGCCCTGTGAAGTGGCACACAACAAACCTGATACAAACAAACAAACAAACAAACAAAAAAAAAATCTGATACTGCAGAAAAAAATAAGAAAATTGCGCAGTTGTTTGTATCATCTTGTCTTTGTTTCCCCTGCACTACAATTCTTTACAATAAACTCTTTCAGATACTTTGAGTATGTATACTTCAGGAATACATACCATTGGTTTGCAAAGACCCTATACCTCATTCATTCAGTGCACACCAGATCCTACTCAAAGGTGCCTTTCTGAGACTCTCCAGCCTTGCTTCTATTTCTGCACAAGTTGTAAAGTGTGTGGTAAAGTGGTTTTATATCTATCTTCCAGAAAAGAAAGGAAAATTCCACAGCTGAACAATCCCAAGAATAAATGGATTCTATACTGTCTCTGCCACAAACTTCCACAAAAAGTAACTTCATGGACCTGCGTTGTTTCAGGGATATGTGTAGCTCCCTAGCACGTGTACAGAGTGAAATGTCTGTGCGTAGTAAATCCCTTCTTTTTCAGCCTGCCTGCTATGTTGTCCCCAAACAGCTCAACTGCAAGCCTGAATCCCCACTAGCCAGAACACATGCCAACAAGAAGACTCAGAATTGGAGATGGCTAGACTGCCATGTCCTGACTCACAAAAATGTCGGAAGAAGTCAGATCCTGCAAATCCTTCAGCCCCAGAGCTAGAAACAGCAGCTACACTGTGATCCAGATACTTCTGCTAAATAAGGGCTTAACGAGAGAGGAATACAGAATGCATTGTTCACTTTTATCTACCCAATTGCAAAGTCATAAGTAGAGACAAAATACTCCTTGCATTTTCTGCAGCTGAAACCACCTCTATTTGCTCTTTCTGGTAAACCTGGACAGCCACTGCATATGAGTCATCCTGTAGCAAAACCACATCTTCCTCTGTATGTGTCAGGGTCCTAAGTGCACCAAGATGCCTTACTGGTGTTGATGAAATTCACCTGGGACCTCTCCCACCACCCTGGCAATGGTTCAGGGCTCCATTCAACTCAGTCCAGAGTCATCAGTCCCTGTGCTAGAGATGCCACAAGAGCGTCAGCCTCTAGCTCTGCCTCTTGCCTGGACTTCAGATCCACACTGCAGTCTTGTCTCTATTCCTATCTCTGACCTCATCACCTTTTGTTCCCAGATGGATACCCTGGATGAATCCTGCACCTGGGTCATCACTACTCCAATCTGGAGCTGTTGATGGAGCCTGTTACCAGCACCTGGCTCTGCCCACCATGTTTGGCTCTCACTGGAAAGCATCCCATTGGTGAGGGCACAGCCTTCGCTGGTGACTGTTAGCCCCAAAGTCCCTGCCCCAGGGACAGCAGGAGAATACTGCTGTGGAGGAACGGATAGCCCTACATTTGGGTTCACTTATAACACACCTAATCTCCAGGTAAAAACCTGGTCAAATTGTGATGAGAAATCATTCTCCAGAGCACCAGGTTAAAGAAGCACTGCTCAAATCCTGACTCTCTTGGACGGAGGGTATATGCCCACTAAATTCCTGCTTTCTTGCTCTTCCATTTCATAAATGCTGCTCACTTACTAGAATCACTGGTGATTCAAAATCCATGAGAGCTGAGGTTCCTCTTTCATCTCCCACATACCTCCCCCTTTCGAAGAGTACAAAGTACCATTAAAGCACCTTTTACAACATGCCTTGGCAGTGCATCAGATCCAAACACCTTTTGCTTTCAGAAACTGTATCTAGTCGGACACTGGCGTCTATAAAAAGCACTCTCTTAAGTGCCATCTGTCAATGAGTCTTCAGCAAGTCTACAAAACAAGGGCACTGACAAACACATGCCAAAACATAATGTACTCCAGTTTGAGCATTTACAAAACTATTCCTCGTTATATAACCAGGGCAGCAATCCTATATGATTCCACAGCCTCTTTTACGTCAGCCTCCTATCAGAGTTGGCATTTGATGTTGGCTTTCCACCTTTTTCCATCAGTCAGCCCTGACAAAGAGAATATCATCTGTGTCTTTGCCAGTTTTAACACCAGAGTCAAGATGTCAAGCGGCCATAGCAAATGCAAACCTTGTGGTGTGATGTAGCTTGTGTTAAGTAGAGACAATGTTTTCCTGGAAAAATGTATCTGAAGCAGACGTATGTCCGCTGAACCTAAAGCACGAGTCTACAATTGGACTGATGATAGGAAAATGGTCCGATAATTAGGATGCTGGAATGCTCACCCGAGCTAACATGCTGTATGACTGTGAGCTATTTCTCTCTCTCTTTGCCTCTATCCTTATGATCATCTTAGCTATTCCAGTTAGGAACTGAATGCTTTCTCCAGATACCTTATTTGATCAATCCTCTTACTATTTCCAGCACATTTTACATGGTGTGATCACCTCCAGTGATCACACTTGGCACACTCCTGCATGGTGGGTGAGTCCACTTCATGAAACTATGCACAGCTTGGTGGTGGTGGCTGGCTCCTGGAAAGGGAAGTGTTCTTCCTTGGCAGTAGCAGCAGCAGTTCTGACTGTTGGCCAATGGGCAAGTGCATGAGGAGGTATCTGCGTCTGACAGCTGCCTTCTATCTGCTTCCCATCCTCTCCCAGATAAAGATGGCAGGATGGATTTTGTCATGTGTGTCACTTCAATGCAGCTGCATTACTGGCCATGGCTGACTGAACCAGTACATGTCTGGAAAATAGGCCACTGCTGTGGAAGAAGACCGGTCTGTCCCTGTAATTCCTCCCTGGACCTGTGAGCCCAGGGCAAACTCAGCTGGCACTAGACCAGGAGCAAAGGCATCCCCTGGCCCTGCATGGTGCACCTAATGTTCCATGTTCAGTTGTGAAACCCTGAAAAAGACAATCCGCAAAGAGATGTGGAAAATGGGGGGAAGGAAGGGAAGGCCCAGAGGAAGGCTCCTGTAACCTTGGCAGCAGAGCAGTATGAGAGGTGGTACTGAAATGCTGCTAGTGACAGCAGGCAGCCAAGTGACAGAACTCATCAGCACATTTGACTAATGATCTCGATTACCAAATACATTTCCAAAAATCCCATGGGAAGATCTTAAAAAATAACACTCTTACTGAAGACAGTGAGGAAGACAGGTGTCTATTTCCCTGTCTTTTTTGACTGCAAATAAAGTTTCATTTTTATTTGTATTCTTAACACTTAATGGGCAAAGAAGGAGTCATGAAGCAGAACAACTGTGAAAACTGCCTCTGCAGAAACGTTTACTACTCATACCATTTTCTGCACTAGTTTCATGAGAACCTATCACTGGGAAAAGTGATAAATTATTAGATTGGCACTTGCAGGTCCCAAGACCTTTCCTCGGTGAAACTAATAATGTTAGGGTAAGGATATGATATACAGTGACATGTCTCTGGCCATCACTACATCCAGCAGTTCAGGCTAAAGAGAAGAAATGAAGTCACAAGAGGTAAAGAAAACAGTTTTAATCTGAGATTTCAGGCCATGCGGTATAAAATTAACTATTAAAAACAAAATGGGCAAGTAATTATCGAGAGTAACACTCTTTCACTGCATTATTTTATTTCAAAATTTCTCTTTCCTAAAATAGACACCTTAGAAATGTGAAGATTTACAGCTTTTCTCATCTCCTGTTTGGTTTAAAGTCTTTTCAGAATAACATTAAAATAAAGAGTCAAAAAGAGGAGATGAACTGGGAATTCAGCCACTAATCCCAAAATAGAAAAGGAAAAGATGGTAGTCTTGTTTCCTGACATTAAAACTCCCAGGAGAAAAGGCAGCAGGCTGCAAAAAAATAAAAGCCTCTTCTTTCCATGACATTTTTCAGATTTTCCCTATTTTTTTAAGACCAAAATATTGTCAACACCAAATTGTTCTCCCCAACACTTTTTCATTAAAACAGCATTTTCTAGTGGAAAACTTCTTCCGTCAAAATGCCATGACCAACACTATTTAGCAACTTCTGTTGCCGTGGAGATCTTATCAAGGTTACAAATAGAGCACTAGAAATAATATTTTCTCAGCCAAGCTGCTCCTTGCTTACCCAGCAAAGCAGCTGGGCAAATTCTTGCTCCCAAGAACATTCACCTGCAAGGAGGAAGGGGAAGACAGCCTGAAGTGGAGATTGCAACACTTTCCAGGACAGTTGAGTCACTGTGAGAGATAGATACTTAGCCTACTTAAAACAGTTATTCCTGACTTCATTTTTTAATTTATCTTCCTTTTCTTGATAAACATATCTGGGAATCTCTAGGCTCTGAGTAAATGTTTTACAATGCTTTCCTCTAAAAGTATCATACTGAACTCTTCACGCCTATGTCTGCTTTTTAAGCTACACTTTTGCCTTTTTCCCCTGAAAAGAAAAAATCAATCCTGTCTTTTTAAGGTTTCAGTTTATATTGCCTCTGTCTCTGTCTGGTTTTATGGAGTAGGGAATGGTAGACAGCAGACAGCTGTTGATACCAGACAGTGCTGAGTGAGAACCAGGCTCCAAGGATAATAATTAAACTGTATTTGTTAGTAGTGCTTCCAGTTTGGACCTGCAAAGTACAGATCACACCCATCTAGACATAGACATTACACTTCTCAATGACATGGTGTTTCCTGTGTTTGTACATGTGGATATACACACCTCTTTATTCAAATAACAGTTATCAGCTAGATCGCCCCTGACCTGATAGAACCAATGAAGTAGGATGTTTTAAGCAGTATCCCTTAGAGGAGTTACTTTGGGACCATATCTGTAATACAAGACAGACACACCTTCTGCTTTCATTCATTAATAAGAGGGCTGTCTTCTGAACCCAGAGATCCCATGCTCTGTATCTTTACTGACAGCATAGTTTTCATGAAGCTTCTTGATTATCAGCCCCCAAACCAGCTCCTCTCCACCTACCAGAGAAGAGTCCTCAGTACTCCTTGCCCTAAATGCACCCAGTTCCACCTTTTTCTGGTCTACGAATCTTCAACAGTATGGTAAACTCTAAGGCAATAGGAAATGGACTCTGAAGTGCCATGGCCATGGGACATTAGGCATTCACCCAGTATAAGTTCACTCTGCTGGCTCAAACGCAATAGGGCAATTTTGATGGATTAATTTTGCACTGGCAGATTTTATGCCAGATCAAGCATTGCCCACCTTCGCATGGCCACTCCAAAGCCTGAATAAACACACAAAGCTAATATCCACACCAGAATGCAATCAACAGAAATGTGCCCATCCATCATCTGCCTCAGGTTTGGATTCCTGTGTGATCCAGGAAGAGATATGTAGGGCATGAACAGTCATGGCACCAAGGCCAAGGGGAATTCACAGTCCATACAGAAGTGGAAGATTCTCTACTGGATCGTGGGATTATTATTGGGTCTGTGGAAACTGCCATTTGATGTGGCAGCTTCTGTGTTCCTAGCCAGCATCACCTCCGGTTTGCTCTCCTCCCAGGGGTGCACCCCAGCAATGCTGGCTAACTGGTTGTACCTTAAAGGATCAGCTCTCTGAAGTAGGGCTGTTTCATCATCCTAATGAGGGGTAGACTGGACCACTCCTTGGTGACAATATCTGAACTCTTCAGAGCAGAATATGTACAATGATTAACAGAGTCTGTCATTCCACTTGCAAAGCTATTGATGATAGGTTTATCACTCCTCAAACATGTCTTTACGTTAGAGAATTTTTAGCTATTTGTGGTTTTACAGCTTTTCCAACCTTTGGCCATGCTTAAGCAATTCAATAAAAATGACTGCTTCAGCAACATCTGAAGATAGGAAGTAGGGAATAACCAGTGGGCTTTCAAGACTGAAGTGTTCAACAGTGGAATAAAATACTTTAATCTGCTCACCTAAAATGCTCTCACAGTGACATTATAGAAAAAAGATGGTTAAAGAGTAATTGTGGAGGTCTTGGGTCTCTTTTATGTAAGCCTAAGGAGCCAGTAAGGAAGC
>NW_020955582.1:44706-45855 GCF_003031625.1 Empidonax traillii
TTTAAAGTCTTTTTTAATTGTCCTGGCACTTCTTTGATTAATGTCCTCACTGCCAGCCTGGACTACCACCAGTGGATAATAGTCTGAGGGCTGAATTAACTCAGGAAGTCTCTTACTAATATCCCTCACCCTGGCCCCAGGGAGGCAGCATACTTCCCTCTGGGATGGGTCTGGGCGACATATAGGGCCCTCAGTTCCCCTCAGAAGGGAGTCACCGACTACAACTACCCTTCTTTTTTTTTTATACCTGTGGTTGTAATCCGTCTTTTAGACAGGGCCGAACCAGGATGCTCTCCGGAGAGATCTTCTTGGCTGTTCTCTACCTGACTGTCTGGGTCCAGGGTCTCATATCTATTCTTCAAGGGCACCCTGTGGGGTGATGGGGGTCGAGAGAGAGTTCTTTTACCTCTCCCATTAGGGACCTGTTTCCATTCTCCCCCATCAATTTGGTCTGCTCCATTTGCCTTATGGCAGGAGGGGCAGGGCTTGGCCGTCTCTTGTTGGACTTCCTTAGAGCTCAAAAGGGTTTGACTCCACCAGTCAATTTCCTTTTCACTCTCCCTAATGCACCTTAATCTCTCTACCTCTTCCTTAAGTTCTGCTACCAGACACAGCAAGTCACTCACCTGCTCGCATCGTACACAGCTACCTCCTACACCATCCTCTGGTACCAACGCCAGGCTCAGACACTCAGCACAACCAGAGACCTGGATAGCTGCATCCTTCTTCGAGGGGAGTGTCTGAGCACACACACTCCTAGTATTAACAGCAGTAACGGCTTTTGTTTTTCTGGAAACCATTGCTAGCTTTAAAAAGCATACTCACCTACAAGAAGTGTGAGCTGGTTGCGCCCTGCCTGCTTGAAATGCCTTGAAATTGCTGTGTCGCAGTCCTGTTAGTCTGATCCTGTGGGGTGCGTGAGTGGAGGTCCCTCACGCTCCTGGAGGCTCTTACACAGCCTCGCCTTGAACTTGCTAACGAGCCTGACCCACCCCTCACTCACCTTAATTGGGTCTGAGGAGGAATCGAGTCTGGGAAAGCCTGGGAAAGCCTGGGCAGCAAATGGCCAAGTAGCTCTCCTGGAGGCTCTTATATAGCCTCCCCTGGCACTTGCTAACGAGCCTGACCCACCCCTCACTCACCTTAATT
>NW_020955582.1:46552-47607 GCF_003031625.1 Empidonax traillii
CAAGCCTGGAAAAGCCTGGGCAGCAAATGGCCAAGTAGCTCTCCTGGAGACTTATAGCCTTCCCTGGCACTTGCTAAGGAGCCTGACCTACCCCTCACTCACCTTAATTGGGTCTGAGGAATCAAGCCTGGAAAAGCCTGGGCAGCAAATGGCCAAGTAGCTCTCCTGGAGGCTCTTATATAGCCTCCCCTGGCACTTGCTAACGAGCCTGACCCACCCCTCACTCACCTTAATTGGGTCTGAGGAGGAATCAAGCCTGGAAAAGCCTGGAAAAGCCTGGCAGCAAATGGCCAAGTAGCTCTCCTGGAGGCTCTTATATAGCCTCGCCTTGAACTTGCTAACGAGCCTGACCCAGCCCTCACTCACCTTAATTGGGTCTGAGGAGGAATCAAGCCTGGAAAAGCCTGGGCAGCAAATGGCCAAGTAGCTCTCCTGGAGGCTCTTATATAGCCTCCCCTGGCACTTGCTAACGAGCCTGACCCACCCCTCACTCACCTTAATTGGGTCTGTGGAGGAATCAAGCCTGGAAAAGCCTGGCAGCAAATGGCCAAGTAGCTCTCCTGGAGACTTATAGCCTTCCCTGGCACTTGCTAACCAGCCTGACCTACCCCTCACTCACCTTAATTGGGTCTGAGGAATCAAGCCTGGAAAAGCCTGGGCAGCAAATGGCCAAGTAGCTCTCCTGGAGGCTCTTATATAGCCTCCCCTGGCACTTGCTAACGAGCATGACCCACCCCTCATTCACCTTAATTGGGTCTGAGGAGGAATCGAGCCTGGAAAAGCCTGGGCAGCTGCATTGTGAAAAACTATGCCTGCATCACCACTTCTGAAACACTGTTGTGAACTCCTCAAAGGAGCCAGTTGACGTTGAAAACAAAACAAAGGTTAATTTTTAACATGGATTAGTTCCTTGATCTGGTTCATGGCTTCTGTCTTGGCTGACAGAGGAGCTAGCTCCTCGCAGTGCAGGGGAAGGAAAGAGGACATGGAGGTATGAGAAGGAAGCAAGAACCCCTTTATCTGCCACCAGATGCCTCGTAATGTGGAAACACAGG
>NW_020955582.1:48197-168781 GCF_003031625.1 Empidonax traillii
AAACAAAGGTTAATTTTTAACATGGATTAGTTCCTTGATCTGGTTCATGGCTTCTGTCTTGGCTGACAGAGGAGCTAGCTCCTCGCAGTGCAGGGGAAGGAAAGAGGACATGGAGGTATGAGAAGGAAGCAAGAACCCCTTTATCTGCCACCAGATGCCTCGTAATGTGGAAACACAGGCTGAGGTCCCAACCTCTAAGAGGACTAACCAACATCTAAGAAAAAAGGCAGGCCATCTTGTGCTGTCTTGGTAGCTTTAAACGTGGCACCTTGCTGAACCACTGCACAATGCTGTGTACATGTTGTCTGGAAAAGAATCGTTCCATTTACAATGATTTTGGCAACTGTTTTTGACTAAGACTCTTCCTTTGTTAAAAAAGCCAAACAAACAAAACACAAACAAGAAAATCTCTCTCCGATATGGTACAAATACTTGGGATGATGTGGGAAATGCCATGGAAACTGTGAGAAGAAATCAGCAGATACTTAGGAGTTTGGACACAATGGAAAAGTGGAACATAAAGATCCCTAATAAGTTTGTTTCAGTAAGTAACAATAATAAAAACTCACAAAGAAACTAATTGTTCTAGGAAACAAGCAAAGGGACTAACATGCTTTTCAACCATAAAATCATCAAGGAAAAACAAATACGTAAAGATGCATGTATCATTCTTTTTGAAGTCATCAAACCACCAAGCAGTAGTTTATTGTCATTCAATGTAGTTGACTAAAGCTTTCAATTCTGCTGTATGATCATTATAAAAAAGCACTGTGAACTGTAACTTCTGTACTCAACAGATGATAACTCCTGATGTGGGATTTTCTATCCCCAAAGTAGGTCATGTGACTAAAGTCAAGGAAACGAGAAGATTTTTACCAGCAGATCTCTGCCACATCTTTATTGAAGAAATAAATTTGCCTTTAGTCTTGTGCACCTTTACTTAAAAAGGGAGCTAATAAAAATCAGGAAACAATCTTCAGTGTTTCACAATAAAAACTATCCACTTGTTCAGATCTGTCAGATTTTGCAGGTCGTTCAAAAATCAGTGAGATAAAAGTGTAAAAGAGAGAGCTTGGCCCCTAACATGTCCTGTGCATTAAACTCCTTTTGAACATTCCTTCTTGACCTCCATTCTGGAATAGCCTCATTAGTATGGTTTATGAGTCATAATTCACCTTGTCAATATTATCAGAAGTTCTATTCTATAGTTTGCCAACTATTACCTGTACAGAGGAAAGAGAAACGTGGCACAGGTGTAAGAAATCAATTCAGAGGTATGAGCTGCATTCATACCTTTGCTGACAATTGCTCTGCTGTCCTGCAAGCTCTCCTATCACTTGCCCTTACCCTGCTTCTGAGATTTGGAAATCTGTGTGTCCAAACAGGACTTTTCAGATAGAGGACTGTGTCCTGAGGGCAGGCTAATGTAAAATGTATGAACAGCCCTTGAATCAAGGATGAGGAAGAGCTTCCTCAGCAGGGAGGTATCCTCAGTCATCCATGGCCTATCCATGCTCTAACTTCTATGCAACACTGATCATCTACCCCACTACTAAAGGGCACACTTAAGTACCTAAAAAGACGATACGGATTCTCATCTAGCCTAGGCACATTCCTACAGCCTAAAATAAGGCAAGAGAAAGAAGGGGGGTTCAAACCTGTTTTGCAGTTCAGCACTTCATATTTGATATTGTAGGTAGCTGCAGACTGCTTTTCATCTTACTTTGAGGCGCTCGCCTTTCCATGGGTTGCCATGGAGCCACAGGGTCTAATAGCAAGCTGTGACTTCCACCTGGGGAGCCAGGATGCTGCAAGGTAAAAGCCACTTGGACAACACTGAAGTCCCCAGCAGATTTAACCATCAGTACCTAACCAGTACCAGAAATAAGTACTATTACTTTCATCTGGCAGAGCTACAGTAATTAAATACACAATTTAATTTTTTTTTAATTGTGTCAGGTAGTTCGCTGCTACTAACTATTCCCTGTGATCCCTCTGGGCCAGATTTGTTATTTGCTCCCTCTTGATACCAATGCATTTGCAACTCATATTCTTCAGGATCATAAACTTCCCTAATGATTAAATTAACAGCAAAAATTTCAACTTGTAGGACTGACAAAACTGGATTATGGAAAACTACTGTTTTGTGGTTTTTATATTTTATTTTGATCCATGAGGAAAAAAAGATGCTATAAACATCATCCCATATGGAGTTGTTTCCTGTTTCAGTTTGTTGATATTTTTGTCCAGCTTTGTGATTATTGGACAAAAGAAATCATTATAAAGGCAAAACCTGCTATTGAGAGCAAACTCTGAAGTATTTTCATTAAGGATATGAATTTCCCTACTGTGTTACCTTCCACAATACTGCTAGACAAAAATAAAAGTCAATCTATGCAGTCCAAAAATTACTCTTGCAGAAATAAAATATTATGTTGCTGTACATTTGACAAATACAGAAAATATTTTAAGATCTAGCTCTAAAAATGCAGGAGAAAAAATATTTAGTGTTCAAAAAGCAAACAATTTCCTTTCATTCTAGAAGAGGAGCCAGCAACAAGATAAGGAGACGAAGCGTGCTTACAGTAAAAGCCTGTGCCAATCCCTACACCTGCATGTGATAAAGACAGCCACATGAAACATAAGGGCATCAACTGGCTGATGATAGAGATTAAGCCTCCTAAATCACATGGCAACAATAAATTAGAACTATCTGCCACCTCTATCAGATGGTGAAGGAGGCAGGAATACAATGCTCTCCATACCAATTAGTGGCATAATGGAGCCAGTATCTCATGTTCTAGTGTGTCAAATTCCACCAGTGCCAGTGAGATCAGAACAGAAGTCACAGCAAGGTCACTGTGGTCTGTCAGCAGGACAGCTTCAGCCAAGTATCGCATCCTAATCCCTGTCTGCTGAGAATCTAGCGGAGGAGAAATGCTCGCAGTTAAAATATGCCTGCAGCAATATCCTCCAAGGGCATCAGGCTGGAAGTAGAGTAGTGCTACACAAGATAATAAAATGCAGCCAATTTTAACTGTTAAATGAGCACTTTCTGCTTTGATACATGAATGTACTGAAGTCTGCCTGTTCACAGAAACACCAAGGACATCATCAGTGTGGCAGGGATGCATTACAGTACAAACACTTTCAAACTATGCACTGTTTTCTCTATTTCCATCTTGTAAAGTTGATTATGCTCACTGTACTTACCCTGGTAGCTCACCCTGAAGAGTCAGTCAGTTCATAATACAGTAGCTACACAAATGATTTATCCTCCCAGCACCACTTGTCAGGAAAAGAAATAACATACCTGCTGTGCAGTGCATGAGAGAGAAAGCCAAAAAGTTTTTTTCAATCCCAGAGTTAATTAATCACAGTTTATGCACGTATGATAGCCTACTCTTCTACGGTATGGGCACACTTCTAAACATTAACACACTTCTGTCATGTGCCACACCTGCCCTTGCTGTATGTAACCCCAGCAAGCAATACAGCTGCCAGAGCAAAGATGGTACGGAATGCAATTTTTTTAATACATTCGAGAGTGCCTGGAAAATGGGACAAAGTCCTATGTTTGGAGCTGCAGTATGGTGCACTGGGGTTGTTGCTTTGTATGTAGATACAATCCTGATGTGCATGTTACAAAAATAAACACTCCTCTTTTTTTCCATGGGCATTGAAAATCCTTGAGGTTAAAAAAGTAGCTGCCTAATTTGGTCAAAGTATGTGCAAATAAAATAGAGAGAAGGACCTACGCTCAAGGATTAAAATACACATTAGTCCCATCTTTGTTCTTTTTGAGGTCCACCAGCTCCTGTTGTCTGCTCATTTTGCCATTAATCTTCTGTCTGATGAGAATTATTCTTAGAGGGACTTATCCTCAGAAAAGATATCTGGAGTTAAAATTAACTTCTGATTATTCAAAACAGTTGTTGAAGTTAAGGAGGTTGACAGGTCAGCTAGTAGAAGACACAATAGCAGCAGTGGCTATGCTGTGCCCATCTCAGACTTCTGCAAGCTTCCATTCGGGTAAGGTTTCACATTGCAGCTGGCCAGATCTAAGAGCCAGATCTTGCTGCTGCAAGGGGTGGGCTGCCTCCTCCACCACTTCTTTCTGTGCATTCCTGCTCCATCTCTTGTGTGGCTTGGCAGCCCAGCTGAGCTGCTCTGGTTCACCGAATCCTCAGAAGAATATTCACTTGCTCGTGTTGAATGAGGTTTTTTGTATGTTTAGTGAGCTGAATTGGTCCATCAAGGGCAAGAGGAGTGCCAGGAAAGAAAAGAGAGGAAAAGATCACAGGAGAAAGAGTAGGAGGAGAGGGGGAAAATGAGAGAAACTGACTTTTACACGGGATGCTGACCTATAGATGTGCTGTACTACACTACGAGACCTCACTTTTACATACTACAATAGTAGAGAAAAAACAGTTTATTTACAATGTATTAGGGTCCATTTGTACCACTGAAATCTTTCTCTGTCTTCACTGAAGGAGCTCAAGTAATCAAGTGAGAGGACAGAGACTGCAAACCACAGAGGTAGACAAGACAAGTTTCTCTTACAACATAATCACTGACTGGAAGTCTTAGCAAGTGAAAAATTCTGTCTTATTCCTCTACAGAAAGAAATTAAGTTAGCTAGGCAAGAGTATGTAATAGTATGTAATAACCTATAGGCTGTCTAAATAGGCAAATATTTTGAACAGGTAGGGAAGCATGCAGGCACCTGGCAATTTAGATTTGATCAAGAAGTGGACACAATGTTTTAAGTCTCTATATAAATGCTTCCAGTTTTGAAGAGGCCAATTACTTCACCTTTTTTTTCCATTTGCTAGCTATTTTAAAATGCAAGAATGAAATAGGGATCCCAGAAATCAGTTGAGGGAAGTAGCAATTCCAGCAGAGTGACTCTACCAGCTCAGAGCTACAATTGTGGTCACTTTGAAAACCTACCCAACAATAAAATCCTACTTGCCTGTTCTGCCCCCTCATATCTGAACCAAACAGTCTGAACAGTGTGATCGAGATGAAGGAAGAAGAAAGTGGGAGATCCACTGATCCACTGACAAATGAGCAATGGTGCAGTCTCCAAACAGAAAGCTGAAGGTGAGCTTTCAAGATCATAGAATCACAGAATATGATGAGTTGGAAAGCACTCACAAGGTTCACTGAAGTCCAGCTCCTGGCCCTGCAAAGGACTATCCCAAGAATCACACTAAATGCCTGAGAGCATTGTCCAAACACTCCTTGAACTCTGTCAGACAGACTTGGTGCTGTGACCACTTCCCTGGGAAGCCTGCTCCAGTGCGCAACCACCCTCTGGGTAAGAACCTTTCCCTAATATCCAACCTAAGCCTCCTCTGACACAACTTCAGGCCATTCCCTTGGGTTCTATCACTGGTCACCACAGAGAAGAGATGAGTGCCTGCCTCTCCTCTTCCCCTCACGAGGAAGTTGTAACTGCAATGAGATCTCCTCTCAGTCTCCTCTTCTCCAGGCTGACCAAGTTACCTCAGCTGCTCCTCATACAGCTTCCCTTCAAGGCACTTCACCACCTTCATTGCCCTTCTTTGGACACTCTCTTACAACTTTCTTATATTGTGATGCCCAAAACTGCCACAATATTCCAGGTGAGGCTGCACCAGTGCAGAGCAGAGCGGGACAATCCCCTCCCTCGCCCGGCTGGCGATGCTTTGCCTGATGCCCCCCAGGACACAGTTGACCCTCCTGGCTACCAGGGCCTTGCTGACCTATATTCAACTTGCTGTCGATCAGGATCCCTAGGTCCCTTTTTGTGGTGCTGCTCTCCAGTCTCTCATTCCCCACTCTGTATGTACATCCAGAGTTGCCCCTTGCCAGGTGCAGAATCTACCACACACCATATGTTTCAAACTGTCCTTCGAAACAGGAATAAAGACAACTCCTGTCCTGAGATGTCGAGTCCTAATCTGTGTTGCTTATACTCTTTGTATGATATAGATCTTATATGTCAAAGCTGAGCTTTTTTCCAGTGCAGGGTAAGGCCCCTTACCTCCCACTGCCTTTCCCTCTGTTCCTTTGCTGGCTGCCTGAGTGAAGTGGTCTTTGCAGATGTCATGTTTGACATGGATACCTTTGCCCTTGCCCTGTGCTCCCAGGGGTGACAGCATACAGCTCATTTCATCACTGGAATTTTTACCACTGTATTTCCAGCCTCTACCACTTCAGCCTCTTTATCTCTCTTCTATATTGATCTTAAGATCCCTCAACCCTCTGGTCAAACAGCAGCAGCTTGATGTTTGGTGTTCCTCCAATATTAGAAGAGTGGGTTTTTCTCTTTTCAGCTCAGACTGACACCAGGGATCTGATGTGTTTCTGCAGTCAAGCAATTTGTATAAAGACTTTTGAGGGCCCACTGCTCTGCTGCTTAAAATGAAATGAATGAAAATTAAGAGATTGTAGGCAGGTTGGGATACTAGATGCTAAGAAAAGGTTTTATGTTTCCCATTTCAGGCCAATGATGCAAAGAGTGAGCCAGCATAGGTTGGCAGTGTATGGGAACGAGTTTCCAGAGGTTTCTGATAGGTGTTAAAAGACTCATTACTTCTTTGTGTAAGTACATGCATTCAGTGACTCCACCTGGCACTAACAGCTGATGGAAAGCCACCCAGGCAGCTTGTGACAGAGCTTTCATGTGTGGCTCTGACAGCTGCTCCAGATTCAACAATGCATCCCATGCTGAAGGGGAAAACCCAGGTTAAAACAGAATTAGCAGGTAACGAGGACAGGACCTGATGCTAGAATCTCTCCCAATAGCTGAATCTTCCCTCAACAGCAAAGCAGAGTAGCAATATCCCTCTCACAGTGCAAAGACTAATTGAAAAGTGATGTGATCAGTTGTTAATTTCATAGCTTCCCTAGCTGCTATAAAAGTACATCTTTGTCATAATCCATTCATAAGAGATTTCTCATTTTGCCAGCATAGGCAACTTCTTATGCCATTGTACCTCTGCATGGAATTAAAATCAGCAGCACAGGAAGTCTGAGTAAGTGAGCATGAAAAAAACATCAATAGCAGGGATAATATAATGCCATACTATTCCAAACATTTACCCACCAGGAATAGCTCCCACCAGAGGAAAGATGTAATTTATAACTCTGCTTCAGTCTCAATTATAAAGACTGACAAATGAAGAAAGACTTCCTTCATTTGTGCTGGAATCTTTTCTTGATGAAGCTATTGAATTTAAATACCAATCACTTGACAGGCTTTTCTTTAGATCTACTCAGCAATTCATTTACTACTTAAAGACTAGCTGATACTGGCAAGAACAAATAATTTAAGACTAAGAATCTCCCCTCTAAATTTAGTGAGCACTGTGTTCTATTGCTTATCATGGTGGATATTATTTAATGGATGAAAATCCCAATATAGTAACAATTTATTTCTACACAAAATGTCTACCATAACATTATTAATACAAGCCTGTTTTTGAAGGGTTAGGCAGATGAGACATGCAAGACATTCTGAAAATAATGATGACTTCAGTGTAACACCAACTCTGTGCAGCTCAGAGCAGTATATGGTTACACCAGATATGTATTTTGCACGGATAGGTCTCATGATAGGTAAGAGTGTGCTAGATTATGGATCCACATTGAATGGTGTCAATGGAATGGAAGCTGATTTTGGCTTCTGCACTGTTACAGGAAACTGCTCAGCTGACCAGAATTATGTAGGATGTGAAAACCAATCCCTGACAGAGAACATTCTAAGAAGAATCCCTTTGTGGTTAACAAACGTCAGTACACTGATAAGACTACTAACTTGTACCCATTGGACTGTAAACATTCCCCAAAGTTTACAGCATTCACATTCTGTCATTTTAACCAGCTGCCTCAACAGCTAAGCAAGATAACTCCAAGACAGAGCCTAGAAATATGCTTAAAGATAGAGAACTTTAAACCAAGGTCGGGGAAAAAGGAAGTCTCAGCTCTATTTCCTCTTCTACCACTGCAAGGCAAATGGTCATATGGCAATTCATTGCCATGGCATCATCACTACTACCATGCCTCATGAAAAGCAAAGATGGTTCATCCTCCTGCAAAAAAAGAACAGTTGCATTATCTACTACAGAGAAGTACTTACTGAGAACAGTAATTAAGGCCCTATTTTTTTATCTGGTCTTAATTCCAATCTACTTCTTCCATCATATAACAGTAGGTCCATTACTAGCAAAGAGAATTTCACACATGTAAAGAGCCAAATGTGACAGCATAAACCTTACCTCCCAAATCAGAGCCTTTTTCTTGTTCTCTTTTGCTTTTTTTTACTCTGTAAGATTAACAGGATCCAATCATTCTAGTGCAAGAATGAAACAGATTATGTGCCCCAGTGAATGAAACAAAGTAGAAAAAAGTAGAAGAAATAGAAAAAACAGTCTAATATATGACTAACTAAAGAGAGTCAAAAGAAACACAGCAGCTATAGAAGAAAATGAAAAATAGTAAAGACAAGCCCTATAACTGAAAATATGAGTTATGAAACAGACTCTCAGCACATATGAATGAATGCTTTGGCTTTCACATTGGAAAAAGAGAAATCTTTTCATTTCAAGAGACAGCATTTTAAGCCAATTGTTAAAAAATACCATGTAGTGTTTACAACATAACTGACCTTATCATATGAACAACTGCATGATTCCTTCAGTTTGCTGATCCCTGTCTTTAGTGGCAATGCCATCTTAAACAACGCCCACCTTCTTCCCACCACCAGTAGTCTGAACCTGTTCTCTTTCTTGTGAGGGCACATGTTTAGGAGATTCCAGGGTGAACAGGTTTCAAACAGACTATACCCCCAATGCCCACTTATATCCTGGGGTTTTTTTTCAGCTGGGTTAGTTTCTAACCACACAAAAAGGAGCTGGGAGACTTAGGAATTACAATAAACTGCCTGAAAGATGAGGCTGTTGTCCAGAGGTTGTTTAGGACAGCTTAAACACACTTGCCATCACTTGTGTTGTTCAACAAACACTTCGTTTTAGGATCCGCTGGCTCTGTCTCCAGGAGAGGTAGTCCCTCACCTCATGGGTCCATCCTCTCTCTCCCATCCCATGTCTCCATTTCTTTTTGGCAGACATAGATAGTTTTTGCAGCTTTGCTATAAACAGGATTGGGGAACTCACCCAGATTAAAAATAGATTTCACCTTTCACTCAAGTCAGTTCTCAGCTGAAAAACATAATTCTTCAAGGCTGACAGAGGAGTCAATCCAAAAGCAAAGAGAAGAAGGACAGTAAAGCCATTCACTCATCTAGCCTAAGTAATGGGAATTTGAAAATATGAGGGAGGCAAGTTTCCCATGATCTTATGAAAGAAACAATTCACAACCTGTTGGGTGAACAGGACAGACAGAACAGCCAGTGCAAGGCAGCAACTGGACAAAACACATAGTTCTGGCAAAGATCCTGCTGTCTGACCTAAGCCTGGTCCTGAGCCTGAAGTTTCACACTTAGCCACCATGACAAGCCGTGCACTGTCTCCTCTACAGGTGCCATCAGCACTTTCTTCCCTGTCTGCTCCCGCCCTTATGCCAGCTGTAGCATTGACCCAGCTAGGGGCTAACTCAGATCAACTGGATGATCCACATGAAAACTCATCAATAGATTTGCAGGGCAGGACCTTTATTTTCCAACTGCAGTGTGGTCTTATCTTGCTGGAAAACCATAGCTGAATCTATGGCAGATATCTGAACACCAAAAATAGCCTACAAGATTTACAGAACTGCAACTTGTCCACTGCTTGGAAATTATTTGGGATTATGAGAAAGGCTGACTGCTTCTTTCTGTAAATATACCCAATAAGGGGAGGCTTCCTCTGACCTTGGCATACTGCTGGACATCTACCAAATGATTAACGGGTTAAGGTCCCACTAGGGTAAATATGTGGGCAACCTGATGGTGACTGCAGATTTCACAGTGCAGATACTTTGGAAAAGGACAGTGGAAGGAAAAGCAAAAGTTGCTCAAGGTGTCTCAGAGTATTCAAAATATCCTTTTAAAAATATCTGATTAAAAAAATATATATATAACAAAGAAAAAAAAAGGGTAAAATAAAAAAGGATAAAATAAGGAATCCTTATATTCTGTTTATTTAAGCAAAATCTGCTTGTGTCAACACTTCTATTTTCAATAGAAAGCCTGCTGAACTGAAAAACAAGCACATAGCAAATATTTTTTTCTTAGGGTGGTTAGAAGAGAAAATTGCCTGTGGCTGGAGGAGATACCAAAAAGATGACACAGCTATTGCTTTAATAAGGCTTTTTGATACTCTCTCTCACACAACATGACCATAATCAAACATGGTAATATTGTCAAGTTACAGATATTGTATGCTGACCAAAAAGCAAGTTGGAAAACTATTCAAAGAGTAATTTTCACAAGGTTCCTCTAAGTAATTTCATATACTAAGAGTACTTTTCATGGAGTTCCTCTTAGACCTGTTAGGTGCATGGGTCTTGGCTGCTAACACAGCAAAAAAAAAACACCTTTCAAAAGATAACAAGCTGAGAAGTGTTGCAACCACCACAGTGGCAACAAATAGACTTCAAAATGGCCTTGAAGAAACACGGGATGCAATTTAGAAATTATAAGTTCAAAGTACCACGCTCAGGGAGAATTAATTGCCCACACAGTGGGCAGAAGTTCTGAGAAACAAAACCCAGGAGTATAGGAAACCACAAACTGAACATGAAGTAATCCATTGCCACAACCTAAAGAACGCCACAACTGGTCCAAGTTCATCCTCAACAGTGTGGATAATCTTAAACAGACACCATTTTTCTTAAAACTGCATATTGACTCAGGCTTCTAGAAAAACCCATAACATTTCTGGTAATTTAAAAGGGAACAAAGAACTGAAATCCACTTAGTTCTTAAAAAATATATTATAAACATAAGGTGTCATTTCAAGGTTAATATGAGCAAAACTACATCCTCCAGCTTGTGCATGAGCCACTTTCTCCCTTTTCAGATTGTCAGCTTATTTCTGAGAAGCCAATGCTGAGAACTTGAGAGCACAGAATCTTCATAATGCAAATGCCAAACTCTTCCAAGCATACAAGACCCACATTTGTGCAGTGAGACCCACATTTGTGCAATAACAGTATGAACAGATGTAGTGGATGCAACTGAAAAGGTATCTAGTGTTAAATATAGGTCCTTGCGAAGTCACTTAAGAACAGCTGTTTAAAAATTACATATGAATGCCTCATTTAATTGACTGCAAATAGGCAGACAACAGTATTACCTGTATAGGTATTTTTTCTTAGTCAATCAAACACATAACTGTGTAAAAGTTCAAGTAAAATAAATCCAAGAGGGTTTGTATGTCAAGTACAATATATGAGAAATAATGTTTTTATGGTATTGGTATAGTACCCTATAATCATTAAGTTGGAAAAAGACCTCTAAGTTCACTGAGTCCAACCATGACTCGTATCTTACCCCTGGAAGCAACTCTGCTTCAAGGATGACCATTTTACTTGTCATATCTAAGGTCGACATTTCCAGCGAAATCAGGACAACATGGGACAGGAAATTTGCACATGAAATTCATGCAGATGGATATATTAGTTTCAGAAGTGTTCACTTAAAAAAAAAAAAAAAAGAGAGAAAATGTTATTTAAATCAATTCAAATACTTGTACCTTATCTGATGAGCAATGAACAGAGTAAAATTTGAGACAATCTTCCATCTTCCCATTCCATTTATTGTAAGCAACTAAAATGCATCTTTTATTCTTTTCCCTTTCCGTAGTTTCAAACTCTAATCACATCTTTAAACTCCTCTCCATGATTAATAGAATGATTAAGCATAATTCTGATGTTGGAAGACACCCTCTATCTACCACCTTCTTCAGTTCCAACAATGATTATGGGACAGAGGGAAAGCAAGCCTACAGCTTTAAAAGTTCTTCATTGTCAAAAAGCTATTAATGAAGTACCTTCAGTTCTGTCTAATGTGAAAAAGCATAGAGGACAAGGCAAACCAAAGAATAATGGAGAATATGGCCATCCAGCATCTTATCACTTGCTGTAAAATTCAGAAACTGCACTCAAGCAGATTCATCAATATTATCCAGTCCCTCCTTTGCTGCTTCATCACTTGTCGTTGGATTCCACTGCTAACGGTGAATGCAGGAAGCTGATTTGAATCTCCTGGACACACTTCACCTGTCATTTCAGGGGAATGTGAAAAAGTCCCCAAAGTTCTTCAGGAGAGAAAACGAAACAATGGAATTCTTAAAATCATAAACCAGGAATTTTTTTCCATTAGTCAATATTAAGCAAGACTGAATAATCTAGGCAAAAGAATAGCAAGATATGTCTTTGGTCCATCAGATGCACAGTGTCTAAAACAAGCAGTTCATGGCAGAGCAATAAGAGGCGGGTTTCACGTCTGGCAGCAACACTATTTCACACGGTGTCAACAACCTCCCTCTCTGTTCTTCAAGTCAAGCTGTTTGAGCAACCAAGCAAAGAATCTGATCAGAGAACTGATCCATCTGTAAAGTAATGCAGCAAAGTAAATGGTTATTCTCAGATGGATCCATTCCGAGCCTAGTGAAGTGTGCAAGTGTCTAAACAGACCTGACAGCATGATGGAAGACGCCCTGCATGGACACAAATGGGAAGCCAGGAGCACTTAAGTTGACAGTGGCACTTCAGAAATACACCAAACGACATTTAAAATACCACAAGGATAAGAAAGCCTGAGATAGCCACACAAATACAAGTACTTCAACATTGATCCCAATCTTACAACACCTCAGATCCAATAGTGAGGCCAACTTAGGAAGTTCCTGTGCCTTCAGGCTGTTTGCCTGTTCATCAAGTGTGTTGATCAAACTCTTTCTACGTTTAACTGAATATTGGTTCAACAAAAGCAACTGGAATGAAAACAATGCCTGAAAAGAAAAGGAAGACAAAAAGGTATGCAAGACCTCAAGGAAAACTCATGTAAGACTATTTCCTAAACCTTGTATCAAAACAACGAAACTAGCTGTAATTCTTTTTTTTTTTTCTACTATGTGGTGCAAATCTGTGCACTGAGACATGAAAAGTTCCCAAATATGATGTGGCTCAAGTCCTTTTTTATTATTTTGTGTCCACATAAGAGAAGCTAAGGAGCACAGCCAAGCAAAACAAGGTGGTTATGATGTACCACTTCATCAGGCCCAGAGAAAGAAAAACAAACACTGATACATGCATCTCCAACACCCAGATATCAAAACAAGTATATTTGTTTTTCAATTCTGTTTATTTGGACAGGCTTAGGAGATCGCCTTTTTCATATAACAGAGGCGATAACAGGAAACCAACTTCAGAGGTTATCCCTGCTTAGCCCCGGAACATTGTATATGGTTTAAAGCAGATGACATGCACCATTTGATTAATAACTCACCACACTCCAAGACCAGCCCATGTGAGAACAATTGTTCTGATTTACACCAGAAAGAGATCATATGAGCAAGGGAGAAGGAAAGCAAAAGTAAATGAACTCCACACCTAGGTTTGTAAAAAATACAAAGGGAAGTTATGTTCACAACTTTTTTTAAAAGTCAATGAGATTTCAACATCTGAATTTTCCACTCTGTAAAACCATTCTTTTGTATAATCTAAATTACAAGCTGACACCCCCAAACTGGCTTAACTACACTCAAAACATGCTGTCTGAGGGACGCTATGGTGGTCTTACAGCTCAGCATCACACTACCATTGTAAAACTGGAGAACTGAAAACTGATCTAGTCCCCATGAGACAACTGTGAGATTCCACGTATTGTACATGGTAATTATGTAGTAACTTCCAGTAATGAGAAAACTGTATTTTCAGAAGATGTTAATCCAAAAGAAGAGTCTGCTAAATACATATTACCAACCTCTTGAATTCTATCCTAAAGCACTAGAAAATTACTATAGGACAAACTTCTTTTGTGAGAAAAAATTCACTCTTCTTATTTCCTTACATTAAGGAGATAAATTTATTTTCTTAGATGCTGTCTCTTACTAGACACACAGAGTGTATGCATAGCACAAAATGCCTTATAAAGAAACCAACATATATTACAAAAAACTGCATATAACACCACATTGACTGTGATGTCTATATGGTATTTTGAAGTGTTTACACATGTGCCTAAATACTGTCCTGAAGCCTCAGGAAAAACAAGTACAGGACACTTACATATAAACTTAATAACTCCCAGATAATGTTGCCTGAGATTGATAGATATTATGAAAATTGTCATTACAAATGGAGAATTTGATTGCAAACAGTACCACAGGCATGATAAGAAAGTTCTGTTCCAGAAATAAAAATACCGAAAAAACTATTTGAAATTAAGGAAAAATAGTGCACAACTTCATCACAATGATTATATTTGTCAACATTTCAGCTGTCTGATGATACAGCCTGTATATGCATATCCACTAAGTTTGATTTACATGACAAATTATTTTAGATATTACTCTCTAAGTCCTATTTCTCCTGGCTTCCAATATAATTATTTTGGATAATATCTCTTCTGCTAAGAACATTGATTCCTTCTAATGCTCCTAGCTGCAGAAGACCTTTTTATTTAAGAGGCTTACCATATATTCAAAAAAAGGCTGTAGCCTGCAAATGACTAAAAGCATTCTGTCAAATTCTGTGCACAAGGACGCACGCCCCATAAGACGAGCAACGACACTAATCTTACATCAGACTGTGCGGGATGTGTGAATAGTCCAAGTAACTCAACTTTGGTGAATATGACAGGTTGAAGTAACCACAGAAAACACATAAACCTCAGATCTAATCAACCAAAAACCAGCACTGGAAAACAGCTGCATGAGCTAAAAGGCAAGCAAAAAACCTGAAATGAGAAATTAATGTTCAATTTTAGTTCTGCTAGACAATCCACCATTTAACCTTTAGCGCTGAGCCTGTCTGTGCCTCAGCTTCCCTACACAGAAAACAAGGATTTGCATAATATTTCCTGGTGTATCAAATTTGCTCTGCTCCCAAGCTTCTGTTAATAATCGTTCTGTGCAAGATGGAAAGAAGCCAGCTTTAAGAGTTGAGTGCTAGTAAAGAGCATCTGTCAGCTACATAATAAAAAATTCAAAACTTCTTAATCAAGGAAAGCATGACCTAGCACTCTGCTGAAGAGCAATTTTCTTCCTGTCTGCGACTTTTGGACATCACTTCTGATCAACATTTTAGAGGAACATTTCATCCTTACTGGTTGAAAACTTGAAAAGAAAACAAGGAAATAGGCTACATCCACTGAAGTGGTTCGGTTTTTTCCAACCCTTTCCATGTTACCATGAATTTCCAGGGTTCTCCAAGGGAACCATTAACACCCTCTATCCCTCTAACCCTGTCTATGCCTCTCACCCTGTTTTGCTAGCTCAGCTTTGCAAATCTTACCCATCCTTGAAGAGACAACTTACACTGCAGGTTGGAAGAAAATAAAGGAGAATGCTTAGGGAGATGGCAGCAGGAGAGATGCACAGTGTCACTGCTGGAGAAGCCAAAGGGGTTGGAGAGCTCACAGAGCCACTGGATGCGGAAAAGGGAATTCAGGGCATTGACAGCAGTGGGGGCAAAAGGTGGCCAGTGGCATAGGAGACTGGCATATGGGAGGGATGCATGGAAAATATGGAATACACACAATCCCTCTATTAGAGAGGCATATCCCATGGACTTTTCTCTCTGTGACTCCCACATAGCAACTACAGCCCACAAGCAGCTAACGCTCCAACTGGCAACCTGCACAGTCATGGAGCAGGAGAAACCCGGCAGTTCTGGGTGAAATTAAGATACCAGATGCCACACCAAAGGCGTATGAGGATGAAGGGTTCTTAGGGGGTACCTGTCAGCAAGTGACCTTGCTAGACTCTATATAATCTGTCCTGTCTGCCCTGCTTACTTGCGTTGCTCCAGGGCCTGTACTCCTCCAGTTTCTTACATATTAATGTTACTCACCGTTAAGCAAAACTTTCCTAGTGCTGATCTGCCCTTGGCAGCCTCCTATCTCCACTCCTTCAGCTTCTGTCAGCACTTAACAAACCCCTGATGTTCCGTATCTAACTGCCACCCCACCTGTGACTGTCAGACACGCTGCTCCTGGGGCCACCCTCATGCCCACCTGAGAGGTGCCTCCAAGCACCCACCACCATTGGTGGGTTGCAGAACTGCTGTGCTACATTCACCTTATGCATATTAGTAATATAAGTGTACTGAAATGTTGAGCATGCAAACTTATTTTGCTCAACTTTCAGGATGCTCCAGTGTCACTACTCTATTATGTGCTTTTCACAAGCTTTGTGGCAGGTCTGCTCTTGATTTTCTTACTGATAGTCACAGCTGAAAGGTCTTTTTTGGAATTATAAAGCTGAGGGGGTTTTCTGTTAATTTTTAAACTTCCCTCAACTCCCCCTTGCATTCCCCCCATATCAATAAACATCTGCCTTCCTTCCTGAAGGCCACCCATGCTAGTGTATTCCAGCAAAATCCTGTTACAGATCACAGCACACAGTCCAAGCTATGCACTTGCTTCACCTCCACCCAAAGGGATTTAAAGAAATTTAACCTCCAGACAATCTGGAAAATCTAAGTTGATCATTTACTGCTATTAACCCTCAAA
The DNA here is from genome assembly GCF_003031625.1 of Empidonax traillii. Classification (NCBI taxonomy): domain Eukaryota; kingdom Metazoa; phylum Chordata; class Aves; order Passeriformes; family Tyrannidae; genus Empidonax; species Empidonax traillii. The sequence continues at coordinate 64,867 of NW_020955582.1, forward strand.
AGATTACACTGGGTTGATATGCACAGGTAGTTACAGCATTTGGAAGCATGGACTTCATCAAATGCATATGCCACCTGAGCAGGATGTTTCCAACAATCTGAAGTCAGCACACACCACTTAAGCTGTTGGTCTCCTCATTATCCCTCTCCCACCTTACATATATATTACTTGGCTTTCTTCCAAGAGAAATAAAGGGGTTTGATTCTCACCACTATCAGTGAGCCTCAGATAACTGTATTAAGAGCACCCAGACAGTGCACAGACAAATCTGCAGGAACTTTCTGAAACTGATTTGAAAACCAATGAAATAAAATTAAAAAAAAAAAAAAAAAAAAAAAAAAAAAAAAAAAAAAAAAAAAAAAAAAAAAAAAAAAAAAAAAAAAAAAAAAAAAAAAAAAAAAAAAAAAAAAAAAAAAAAAAAAAAAAAAAAAAAAAAAAAAAAAAAAAAAAAAAAAAAAAAAAAAAAAAAAAAAAAAAAAAAAAAAAAAGCTAGAAACAGGAATCAAGCCAAATCCAGTCATTATGTAGGAGGCCCAGTTAAGTAGCACTGGTCAGCAATACGCTGAGGAAGACTAGCACATCATAAAAGGACCATCACCTTTTATTAGTAAAAATCTAGTGCAGCTGAAGGAAGATCTTGGCTGTTAAGCACTCCGCTAGATCGTGCACACAAACCCTATCAATATAGAGAAGAATGGAGATTACCAGGAGTTGAAAAAAATCCCAATATTAATAACTGCTGACATTCAGCCAAGATGACACTGATCTGGTCCAAAAAGAAATTTGGACATCAGGACTCACTTTGAAAGCCACTGCTTAGAATGAGAACTCCTCACATTTTCTCTGCTATTCATCTCTTTCTCCTCTATGGTAGATGGATATTCCACCTCAGTTTAAGTGACACTTGCTGCTCCACTCTTCTTGCGATTATTTTGGTGCAACAGACACTGGTATTTCAATTCATCTCCCCACCTGATCTCTCTCTGAGCCCACAGACTCAGCAGCAGTGTCCTACATACTGTGCAAAGACAGAGGATGAACAAGGGCCCAGTTGATACACAGGATAGCAAAAAAGTTCTGGTCCCCTAAAAGCAACTGCCTAATCTGGGAATTTTGAATAATGGCACAACTCCTCCACTGCTCTCTCCTAGACAACTCCAATAAAGGAAGGAAGCTGTGCAGACTTCTGCATACACAACAGTCAGGCCAAAAGAGATAAGTGGCGTGCAGATAGGAAAGTGGCCGCATCTTCCTTGCCTGCTTGCCTGTTCCCTGACACTTTTTTCTTCCTGACTCTACCTAAGTGTAGAGGCTGCTTCCACTGTTAGCAATTCCACTACAATTAGCAGTGCCTCCTGTGCCAGATTGCCATGCTCCTCTTTTCCTCTGAGCTCCCATAGGACAGCTTTTCTAAGCCTCATCTGCATGTCCTGTCCTGCTGTTATGTTCCTGCTGCTTCAATCTCCTGCTTTTATTGACAGTAACTTTGCAGTCATTGCAAGATAATCGTATTTCAGAGTCGAGTTAGAGGTACAAAGGAGGTGTTTGAGGGAGCCGGTTTTTGCTATTTATAAAGAAAGAAAAGATAGGATGAATAAAGACAAAAGCTGGTCAGAAGAAAGGTGCAGTCTGTTCAGCCAGTACCAACCAGTCCTGTCTGGTAACTGGAACAAACTACGAAGTGCATCATACTGCTTTACTCTCCTGTCAACACAATCAAGCCACCTGGCGAGATGAAGCTGTTTGTGTTTTCCAACTATCTGCTTCTATAAATGCTTGACATTCTTTCTCAAGTTGTATTCTCTTTCAGTTACTGGAGAGATGTTGTTAATGTCTATAGTATTTGGGAAAGGCTTATGTGCATCAGCTGTACATAGCAGTGCAACACTGCATGTGCAAAGAACTTGAAAAATGTTCCATTCCTCTTCCTAAATCACTGAAAAAAACAGGATTTCCAACTCCTAATGTAACAGCAGATCCATCTGTTTCTAATCTCATTGTTCTGGGTACTTCCTCCTGGCTCATAGACACAGAGGGGAAGTCAGTGATATTTTCCAGAGGGTGGAAATTATTTTGTCAGTGCTACAGCCAATTCCACTGCTTTCCTCTAAATCACTCCACAGCTCAGGGCTGTTGCCTCAGCCCTCGTACTCATCAGCCCTAGTTCCCAATTCTAGAGAAAAATCTGAAGAAGTATCTGGGCTAGAGGGGGGCTTATTATTGATAAAGTTCAACTTGTTAGCTCTTTGCCATACTCACTCACTACTTTAAATGGGCAGAAGTACAAATAACTCACTTATTATCCCATCTTCTCTGAAAGTTCAGCCAAATTATCAGGTTTCTCTGCCACTCAATGTCAGTGTTAGCCACTGATTGCCATCATCCTGTAGAGTTAGGGAGCAGCAAGACCCAAGCTGCCTGTGCAACAGACTGGTCTAATTCTAAAGCACTTTTTAGACCTGTTTGTCAGCAAGGAAAAGCACTGAGCCTCTACCTTGTTGGGGCAGCCCTCCATCCCCAGATTCAGCTGATACAATGACTCCTTGCCTTTTACAATGGCAGTTCCCCGAAGCTATCACAAATAGCAATACCTATCAAATTATTAGAATGGGTCTTTTAGGAAAGAACACCTAGTGATTTTTAATCTCTAATGCTAGTGCTTCCACTGAACAGATATCCAGAAGCAATCTTCTACATCAATTCTGTGACAGTATGGAAGCCAACTGATTTTCTGGAGTGACAGAAATAAGCTTTATATTTATGGCTTTTAAATAAAAGAAGCAATAAAATCAAAATCCTCCTGCTCATGTTTTCGAAATATATTTCACCTGAAGTAATTTTCTCTGTGAGTCAAACTCGAAGGAGTGTTTAAGGTGAAGTAATTTCTAGCTCCTGGGAATATTACATCACCTTTGTCTGTATACAAAAGTTTGGGCTCTGACAAAGTTAATACTCTGGTTAAAAGGTTACTGTCCTTAACACTCTATTCCACATATGAGGATCCCATTCCTTCCTGCCTGCTTAGCTGTACATGTTGTAATATGTTCACGTCTGTAAAAATAATCCTGTTCCTTTCACATCCATACACATGGTACTGTAGGGATTTGTGCTAACATGGGCAGTCCTCACAGAAAGAGAGGACTGAGGGAAAAGTCACATGTGAAGTTAGGCACATTGCAGTTTTCAGAAGAATCAATGATAAACACCTTCTCCACATCAACATACAAGGTACTATACTCATGCAGATCATGCTTATAGGGTAATTTCCAAGACAAGGCAAGCTGAGTATATCTAACATACAAGTAAGATATAGCAAACAAATCAGGGGGATCCTAAATCATTCTCATATCACTTTCAGTCATCTGGTCTTTTTTCTTGCCTTGTTCTGCCTTTCAATTAACTAATTCATCTTACTGAAGAGGCAGAAAACTAATCTAAAAAATATAATAGAAAAGTAGATTTTTCTCTGCTGCTTCAGTGAGTTAAATCAGCATACAGGCATCTAAGCCACATAAGGGAAGAAACAGCATCATGCAGCCAGGGGCAGCAGAGAGAAAATCAGCAGACCCTTTCGAACCAGTATGCCAGCAGATCCCCACTTCGTGGCATCCCATTCCAATAGCAATGAATAGCCTGAAAAAACACCTGGTCCTTTGGCCTTTCCACCCAAGTAGAATTGGATGTCCAGAGAGGCACATTTTGCAATAAAATAAAAAGGGGGACTGACTTGTTTACAAAGTTTCTTGATATTTTTACTTCATACAAACCCACACAACCATTCCTAGAGCTAATCATACTTAAGCAGGCAGTTCCATGATTTCAAGCACCTAATCTTTATTATAGTTACTGTCACAGTAGACACAGTCCTAGAGCTGAGCCATCTTCAGCCTCTGAACAGATTCACAGTTTGAGGGAAGGAGTAGCAGCCTGAAGCTTTTCCAGGACTACTGATCAGGCATCGAGCTAGTTCCTAGTCAGTGCCTGACTTTGGGTAATACTCAGTTTCCCAGATGAACCTGTCGGCTGATAAGGTTTCATGCTGAATTGTACTACATAAGTATGTCTTTCCCAGTTTCTGATACATTATTTTCCAACATGACCGAGATCAAATCACAAGAGTCCAGCATCCACACATCAGCTCAAACCCTGTATGCTTTTCAGGTTTCGATACATGTGTAGTCTTTTTCCACAACAACAAAGTGAAATTGGGGATTTAGATCAGTAATACTCCTTCAAAACATCTCTTTGCACTCCTAACATGAGAAAAAATGTTAAGACTTCATGTGTTTGATAACAAGTTGTGACCTTTTCTTTGGAATTTGGAGTTTGATTAAACCCACCTTGTTATGCTTTCAAAACCTAGTCACTTTTGAAACTTCAATTTAATAAGGTCTACTTATTCTAAAATAAAATTATTTCTATGTTTCTGATTTAGAGATATCCACCGAGATTATTAAAAAGTCTCATTCGCCTTGCTTCAATTCTTATTACTTTTTAATTACATCAATGGATGAAATTTTAGCTAGTGAGTCAGAGTGGTTTCAGTGCAGGGGTGGTAAGCTCATGAGGTGAATACAGCACACCAAGCAGTTCATCCAGGCCACAGCTCACACTTATCACCATCTTCCACAGTGTCCCTGAAGCGTGGAGAGGCAGCAAGCCACAAACCAGGTGATCACCTGGGCAGCCTGAACCAATCACTTCTTCTGAGTGTCTCGCAGACCTTGCACTTGCCTTCATCTCATCTATAGCCCAAAGGCAAGTCCCACCACCATAAGAACGATGCATGGTATAACTGTGTATATGTGTCTGCCAAGACTGATTTGTGACCTCTGGCCATATGACATTGTGCAGTGAACATAGGACAGAGTAAACCTCTGAGGAAAACACATACAGCATTCAGTGATGACTCATTTCACATGTACCTGGATGTGTGACAGCTAAATAACAGGGCAGGTAGATCTTGAGAATGTGATATATATCACTTATCTGGCAGCGGAAGGGTCACACCTTTCCTTATCACACAGCTATCAGAAGTTATGCGACTGTCCAGGCCAAAAGCACAGGCACCACTTCCTCAGAGCAATTCTGGTTATGGCAAATATACTGCTGCTCTTACAAGCACATCATTTTCTTTGTCTCTTTATTGCAGATATTCTCTATTACAGGGAAGAGTGGTCTGTATCTCCAAGATAAGAAGCCAGTCCATTTTATTGCATATTAATGAGGATCTGTACAAGGTTTCCTGTTATTTTCAAATATCTGAGTGATAGTGAACATTCTTTACATGGTCAGGCAGAATGCCCATGGGACATGTGAAGTCTCTGTTCATTTCTACAAGGTACTTATGAAATTACAGAAGAATAAAATTGGCAATGAAGAAGAAAAATACTGAAATAATATCTGAAGAAAGAAATATCATTGTCCTCCACCGAGTACTTGTTGATTTGTTACCTGCTTTTCTGAAGTGTAGTCATTGTTCATAGTCTCACTTAAGGGAGAGGTCTTTCTTAAACCATGGAAAGACACAGGAACAGCAGAATCATTGGCAGGAAAAGCAATGAAGCAGCAACCAGCTCTGCTAAAGATACAGGTGTATCACATTACAAATGTAATGTGGCATCTGAGATAAAAATACATTGATAGGGTAAATTCCCACCCAAACATTCAATGATTGGGAAACAATTACAGAGTAAGCACCTTCTTAGCAAATGATCAAACTTCTCCCAGTGCAGGGATTTCACTGGAAGATAACAGAGGTAATTCTGCATTTGGTATTACTTTATCAAAGCACTTCTGGCTGTAAGTTTTCTCATTGTTATGATGAAAGCCTACGCCTTGGGAATATGTTTTAACCCGTGCATCCCAAAGCTGTATTCAAACACTTTCCTGAAATGTAGTACCTGAAAGCAGGTGAGTTAAAAGTGAAAGCCAGTTTCTTTCCTTCAGGACTGAATGTTGTTTTAATATCTGGATTAGGCTCTTCCACCTAAACCAGCATGTTGCTGTTAACATTAAACACTTACCCTCTTAATGCAAACCAGTAATTTTCAACAAGAGGGTTACAGATCCCAGGAAGTTTATGAGCCATTGCTGGAGAGTCTGAGGAAGGTAGTTATTGTTAATAGTCTCAGAAACACCAACCAGATATCAGCACCTCCAAGAGAAAAAAAAAAAAAGGTAGTGTCCATAAATCTGTTGTCCTGTTTTAAACCCTGCCGAGGTTCCTATACTCCTCACTCACTCCTATTTCTCTCCTGGGACCTCTTAGTCCTGTGGCTTGATCCTCTATTTCTGATTTGCCTCTTTAAACTAATTCCCTTCTACATTCAAATCTCTACCCTCTCCTTTAAAAGTACAAAACTTTTACAAATTAACTACTGAAAAAAATTCTCTGTACCCTCCTGCCCTGAGCAGACAGTGCTGGCCATTCTAATATAGCAATTCAGCACCTCTTTGCTATGTGCTGCACATTTTAAAACAAGGCATGACATTTATCTATATAACTGTAATTTCTTAATGACTTTCCCTCAGGTGTTCCTCTTCTAAAGTACAGTTAGAGGTACTGAAGTGACTCTACAAAACGTCATGCATACCTGATTACTCTGCTTGTCTGCTTTGAGGGTGTTCTGGGGTTATTTCATAGTTTAATTGACATTCATAAAATGTTACATTTGGTGAAATGGCAGAGATGAATCAGTTGGAGGGGAGAAAACTTATTTCTAATCTTCTGCCTACTCTAACAGGCCAACTGCCATGATTCTGACTGCAGAACTTACAGTTCCTGACAGTGGCCAGGCTGGACCTCACCTCCACAAGAACAGCATGGGAGAGATTGCTAATCTTCCCACTGCCATCAACTCATAGGAGAAAGCCAAAAACTGCTATCATGCCACAGGCAGGAGTAGATTGCTCATTGGAGCAAGACTTGGGAACGTGCTGAGGAAAAGCATGCTTTCCTCAGGTGCTGAGCAGAATTCCTATTTGTGCACAAACCCAGCCACATGTGGCTCATCGGGTCGAATGAGTCATGCATAACAATAGCATGTGAATAATCCAGATTCCCAGAGGAACACATGTGAGCAAATACACAAGCCAACATGCTTGCTCTACCAGCAGTTGTCCACCCTTATAAAACCCAGCTTGGAATGGTCCTGTAAGATTATTGTTTAATTTTGTATGGTCCACATTGAATTTGCTGGATTAGAAGCAGAGGCAGTAGTCATTGGGCTAGGTAAATTGAACACATTTAACATAAGAATGAACGTTATAAATAAAAAATAAATTAAATAATGTATTTATAAATTATTTATAAATGAAAATATTTATTACATAATTTAATACAAATTTAATACAAATTAAATCTGGTGTCAGGTAGAGAGTACGTTTTTTCTGAGTACATTTACATTTAAAAATGCACTTGTAAAATAAAAGCAGAGACTCATGTCATTACTTTTTGTTCCAATCCTCCAGCAGCAGTAGCAGCACAGCACACCTTATAGGGCATGGCCTGGTTTTCACAAAAATCTGAAGTCAAAACTTTAAGCGTGTTTTTCTAAGTCTCTGCCAAGCTCCAAAAGCACCTGAGTTTATGACATGATGTTGTGCTAAGGATTATCAGTGTACACTGAGTTAAGGCCTAAAAATATATTATTACATACCGGTTTTTTGGGGCCCTTGCCTTAGTCAGTTTACTACATGGCTTTCCTCTGGGACAAAATCCAGACAACTTAGTGATGAAGGCTACACTTTCTGGGCACTCTTTTTTCCCCTTTATATCATTTGTTGCAAAAACTGGCAAGTGTTTAAAGGTGAACTTGAAGAAAACAGAACATGTCACAATGAAAACAAATGAATGTGGCTTTTTGCCAGAGTACTTCTGCAGTGCCAGCCAAGCCATTTAAATCACACTTTTCACTGTTTTTTAGCAACTGCATATTCCTCATCTTCCCATATGTGGCTTGAGATTGTGGGTTGCAATTTGAAGCACAGCTAAAGAGTCATCTTGTAGTTGATTTATATAGATGATTTACTTTGAGTATCAGCAGTACTAAACATTGAGTACTCATCAGAGTACTGGGCATGTCAATCATAAATTAGTGCAGATAACAAAGAGAGGATACAAAAGCATGTCATGGGAGTATTACAGAATAAATTCAGTAGGGAAAGACAAGAGAAAGAGTGTATTATGAAATTAATCACTGATTTCAGGGCAGACTCTTGTAGCTACTTAGTAACTTTGAATTATTCAGTTTTACAATCTAAGAAGTACCATTTTGTGTATCATTTCCTAGACACTTATCAAATCACAGCCTGGAAAGAACAGAACTAAATCATTACACCAACTTCTGCCTGTCACAGGTGTCTATCATATATCCACAAGCCAAGACTTCTGGACCCAAAGCACAGGTCTCTGTCCCTGAGCCAGACAAGCTGCCTTCCTGCCAGTAAACCAGCAGAAGTTGTTGCAAGCCATTTGCTTTTTCAGGTGACATTTACTACCATTACTGGCTGATAGGAAAGGTAATTTAGGAATAGCGGGTTCCATCCCAGAAAAATGTGTTCTGACAGGTAGAACTCTCACCCACTTTTTTTGGATTTTGTTCACAATACCCAGGCCTTCCTGTCTGTCCCTGTGTATGCATAAGGCTTTCTGTAACAGCAGCTCCCGGTCATAGGCCAATCCCTTTTGCCCATCTGTCTGTGTCCTCTTCTTTCTCCAGCAAGTCTCTTATATCTGTCCCACCGTCCTTGCTAAGCCAGTCTCAGCTCTCTTTCTTTGCCTTCCCTCCAAGGTTACTGTTCTCCGAACACAGTCTCCCAACAAATCCCACATGGAATATCTTCCGAGTTTCTTGTTCAGATGTGTACCAGCTATTTTGTTCCTGCCTTGTCTTAAACAACCCTGCCCAATCTGTCTCTCGGTGTTTCTCCCAAGCAGCTTCCATCCTTGACTTTGATATGTGAACTCTACTCTACACCCCTGTGGCTACCTGTCCTCTTTTTTGCCCACCAAAGTCTCAGCTTACAACTATCTCAGTTGTTTTTCTCTCCAGTGCCAGCTTCCCTTTTCACTCTTTCCCTCTTCTTGCCCTGTCTCCATGACTCTTTCCTCTTTGTCATCCAGCTGCCTACCATTCCTTCTCTCATTCTCCCCAAATCCAAGGCCACACTACAACACTGCAGAGATAATCTTTCAAGAATATTTTTAAGGAATAAAGCAATCTATTCTTCCCTTAACATTCCTTTCAGAAATTCCTCAATCACTTGGCTGCTATCTGTCAAAGGTTTCCACCTCAAGGAGACATCAGCAATAGAAAAGTACAGCCAAAACTGTTAAAGTTTCTCAAAGTTATGAGCCAATGATACACAGAGCCATACCAGGACTGTGAGACTTAACAACATGCAATGCTATCTGTCTCTCCTGGAATCATACTAATATACAGGTTTAGTGCTTTCAATTAGATTATTGGCTTGAATAAACATCAGTTAGTTCCATAATTTTAACCTTGCTTCAGTGAAAAATATTGGCCCTGGTTACACGGAAAGGGTGGTCAGCTCCAACTTTCACACACAGACTTTGCTAAAAATACTTGCTAAAAATTCCACCCTTATGCATATGGTAGCTATGAGCCACCTGCAAACAAGCAGCAGACTTGCTTGCCAATGTTATACTGCTACTCTGCTATCAGATCCTTGTAAAAAACATTGTAAAAAGTACACATTTTAAGATAGTAATTTGATCCTAGTATGTCTAAAAGTTACATGACCTGTTACATTTCCAGTGGGTCTGCCTTTTGACTATATGTAATTTCTTTGTGTCTTACTACAAACCTTTGAATAACTGTTAGTAGCTTAAGGCACCCTGAGCCATGCAGGAAAAGAAAGGTACAGACATGAAATTCCCAAGCTTTCATTAAACAAAGACCATACATGAAGTGCAAAGATCTCTACAGAGTACAGAACGCTTTAAGTATTTCCTTCCAAAATCTTTGGAAAAATAATCAGACATCTCCACACAGTGTGCTTAAAAACATGAACATTCTGCTTGTATCTTACTTTCTTCTGAAAAAATACAGAGCATTAAAAAGTTTCCTTATATCTCTCTGTAGTTTTGGTAGGTAAAAATTAAAAAAAAAAAAAAAAAAAACACCAAAAACAACAAAAAAACATAACATGCAACATAGACCAAAACAAAAAGTTGCAAACAACAGTTTTGGTTTACTCCTGAAGACTAAAAGACAAAAAATAAACTTTACGTTCAGTTCACTACCTCAGCTGAGAGGAAAAAAACCTCTCATCTTTCACTGAATTTTTACTTCTGCTTGTTGTCATGAAGGTTTAGAAGATACAGGTTTCTATCATTTCAGATTTCAACAGACAAGACAGAAACAGTGCAAGTAAAATGCCAGGGTCAGTGAACTCATTTTATAAATAAAAGTGTGAGCATGTACAATATATAAAATACATGAGTTCATATTTGGTCAGATAATGTTCTTACACCTGTTCATTCAGGCTTTGGACCAAAGCACTTGAAGAGCTAGTGAACGATATTAGAACAGAGCTGGGTAAAAATAGATTTGGTCTTGTAACATTATCAAAAGGAACTGACTTAACAGATGACGACATCTGATGGGGTAAATCATCTGAACTGGATGTTTCCTCATGTTTTAGGATTGGTTGGTATTATTCAGTATGCATAAAATAGCTGACCTCTACTACAGAACAGATTATATTTATAGTCCATAACTTATTTCTTCAGTCCTATGTCAAGATTATACTATAGCCCTATTTATATTATATGACAAAACATTCATTGCTTCATTTGCAAACTAATCCAGAAGTACACTCAAAGTAAGTTAACTTACAATATTACTGCAGAACTCCGGCAGACAGCAGTCTCTAAGCTGTTTCCTCTTTTCTGAATATCTTATATATCTTATTCATGTAGCTAATACACAGTTAAGAATAGTACTCTTTATAGCTGTTTTTGTTTCCTTTGATAAAAGGAAGATGATTGAAAAAAAGAATTGATAAAGTATCCACTACATTTTAGTTCTATATATCTGCTCTGTGACCAAGGCTGCTGTTTGTGAGCCCATTTAGCTTTACCTGCCTGGCTGAGGACTGTGCCCCACTCTTCAGAGACATTCACCAGTAAATGGCTCTGCCCAGCACCCTTGCACAAGTCGTCATTCAGTGCAACAGTGAGGATCAAAACTATTCTCTGCAGTCAAGAATCACCAGGGAAGATAGTGCTGGAAACAATTTAAAACCATGCCACTGGGGATAAAAGCTGTGCATGTCTGTATCAAGCAGGGAGCCAGGTGAGGAACCTGCAAGAATATGCTTATGTCCAAATAGCAAACAGCAAAAGTTGCCCTGCTGAGCCCCCCTTAATTCATGTTTGATCAGCTTTGGTAGACACTGATGAAGTTTAGTGACACTAATTAATAAGGCAATTGTGGCAACAATCCTCGTTTGCTCAAAACCCACAATGTTGCTCGCTGAATCAGAGTTTACATTTTGTTTCAGCTCACTGTATGTGAGACTTAGCAACTTTGGCTGAAATCTCAGGATTTGTCTATTCACAGAACATAGCATTAGTTTAATTTGAACACTTCCTCAAGCCAGTAAAAGATCTAGTGGGACATGAATGACTCAAGAATGATTTCTTCATATTTGAATTACTCTAGATTTCAATCAGCTTAAGCGTTAGCAAGCCCAGGCCTTTGGTTCTGAGGCAGTAATTGAACTACAGCATAATGAGAAAAAAGCGATTATACTTACAAATCAGCATTTGGGGATCTCTTCTCCAGTTTCATGACACAGTTGCTAATGTCATCATTTTTGTAGTCTGTACTGTCAGTGTTTTCCATTTCTTTCTGCAGGAAAGAGGGGTCTGTGCTATATTTTAAATTTTTGGCTATTTATAAGTAGAGCAGTGAAACAAGGCATTGTTACAAAGCTACATGTTAACAGCTCTCCTACTCCTTTCCCTGCAGTTGGGACTAAAATAAAACAGTTAACGATTGTACTTGCAGCTTAGAAACACCTCTACAGAAATATATCCTCCCCTCTGTACCCCTACCACAACACCCTAATTAACCAGCTAACTAGCCAAAATACCAGCTGCCTGTGAGACTGCCAGCACAGTATGGAACTTCTAGTAGTCAAAAGAAGTAGAAAAATATTGATCTGTCCTCAGAGCAAGCATTCAGAAAAGGTTTCCCTGAAAAACCCAAGGAGGAAAAAGTTATCCAAGAAGAAAAAAAAATATGTTTGCCAGAGCCATGTAATTAAAATATGGCATACATTCCAACATGGTCGGAATCATTCCTGTCAATTTCTTACTAAAACTATTGACATCAAAAGAAATTTTACCCTTTTGTGTGTACTTTCAGAAAGGAGTGCTGCAAAAGTATACCTAGAAGAATATACCTGATAGAGGTAACTCAGTGCTGGATCCAGCACAGACAGACTTCGAGGCCTTTGTCCATTTTCACATCTGTAATATGAAGAGAGATCTCTTCTTTGTGTTACAGAGATTAAATGGATTTTAGAGTACTTTACCTTCTACCAGTGTAATACAGCAAACAGGCTCTTTTTACTGGGGGTAGAAAAATTCTCAGAACGGAAGAACAAGGGGAAGAACAAGGTGAAGCACCTACAAAAACCTATCACCCCGCACTTATCAGTGGAGGCTTCCCCAGCCAGGGAAATAGGGCAACTACACATCCTCAGATGCCTCCACTGTGGAGTTAAACTAAGTATCAAATGCTGTCCTACCCCTACAATAAAAATAAAGGATAAAACTCATTTTCCATCTGTAAGATTAGTACTCCCAGCCAGAGAGAATGCAAAGGCTTGCTTGATATATATTGAGCATAAATATATATATATATATAATACATTATTTAAAAAATCATTAAGATAATGAAAACTCCTGTCCTATACAGTTAAGAAATAGGAGAGGAAAAATCTCTTGTATTGCTTTTGTATTTGCCGGGCTGGTGGTAACAGTCACATTTTAGCAGTTCAGCTCACGGTAAGAGAGGACTCTGTACAGTAGCATATTGACCTTGCAGACACCTCACAATAGTTTGCAACAGTGATAAATACTAAATATAACAGAAACTTTACAAATATGGCTACAGGGGAGTGGAATAGTTAATGAACTCAATTCCTTTCTTCTTTTCTGTAAGCCGCTAGCAGACAATGACAGAACAAAGCTTTCCCACATTCACTTCCAGCCCAAGATTAAACCAGCCAGTTGCAGGAATCTGCCATGGCATGAACAGTTCCTCATGAAAGTTACATGGCTTGCATATAGCCACTGAGCCACCTAGTAGCAGGACTTTAAAAAAAAAAAAAAAAGCATATTTGCAATTCCATACCCTAACAGACCAGGACTGGTCAACAGATCAAATGTCTACCATGTTGGAGTGGTAATCCATTTCTCTTTTAGAAGGAAATACCAGGGAAAGGTCTAGCAGAAACAGATAGTTATTCGTCTTTTCAGCAAGTAAAAAAATAAAGAAAAAAAAAATCTTTTTTTTCCTTCATAAAAACTGTGGCTTGAAGATTTTTTTTTTTTTTTGTATTGCAGCCACACTGAGTTCCATGCACAAACTAAATGGATGAGACTCCTGGGACTTTAGATACCAGTCAGTGCAAACTGATTGAAACAATGTGTGCATGTCCACATCTGGCTGACCATTTAGCAAAATTTTGCTTACATAAGGGCCATCAATATTCTGAAAGACAAGCAGCAGTGCTCCTGGCTGGGAAACAGGGTGCAATTCTACATAGCAATGGGACCTTTGCTTGTCTTTCATCTCTGTATGCACAGCAGCATGATCATTTCCACATATTAACAGCTGCAACTGTTCATATAAAGAGTATTTTATTTCTTTAATTTAATTTGAACTTTCACTACTCTTTTTAATAGTAGAGCATTTAGGAGACTTGCTCTTTAGGAACTCAGGTGATCTTCTGTTTTCCATTTATAACTTTAGAAGTGCTACTATATGACAGGCAATCTGACTGTGTGCAATACATACTGTAGATGAAAGTGTTAGTCGTACAACTGGATGGGCACCACACCAGCCAAACTCATCCATCAGGCTGTCAACACCTTACTCCTTTTCTGCAGTGATCTATGTAGAAAATTTTCCTACAAACAGCTGTTCATATTGTAGGCAGACAACAGGTTGTCTGAAAACCCCTTTCAATTGTGCATGAAGATTTGTGAACTTCTAGTTTCATCTGCAAGATAAACAAGAACAGGATGTTCTTTTGATTTACATTTATGATTTGTTTTACGTTTTCTATTTACAGAAATTCTTCTGGACCTCCTAGCTCCATTGCCAAAAAAAGACTTTTAGTTCACTGACCTTTTCCATCTGATGTTTGTGTTGGGATGCGAATCCTGTAGATCAAATTGAATTCTCTTCCCTACTTGTCCTTTTTTTTTTTCTTAAGCATTCATCAGCAGATGTGAAAAGATGGACTAGAATCATATGACAAAAGCTCAGCAATGGGTACTGTCAGTATGATGAAGACTTGTATTTTACAAAACTGAACTGCTCTTTTATTTTGTAAAGCAGTATCTTTTCCAACAGCACTGAAAATAAACATACTGAAAGTGCCAGAGTGACTTAGGACCCTACTCTTTTGGACTTTTAAGAAGACTTAGACATAAGGATACAGGCCAGATTACTTATACATTCCCTAATGCTTTTGCATAAAAATTCCTTTTGGACAAATCTAGGCCTTGAGAGGTGCCAAAAGAAATAACTGATTGACAGCTGTAGGTAGAACTTTCTGAATAAAGCCCTAGGTGGCCTAGACACAGAATTCATCATGCTGGATTAGATGTCTGAAGAAAAGACCTGAGCTGGTCAGCAAAGAAACACTTGACCTGTTTTCAGGATGAAATGTACATCTAGTTGATTGTGCGTAGTCTAAAATGTTACCCCTTCTCTTCCCTGAATTCAGAGGTAGCTCATTTCTAAATATCAACACTTTATTAAATAAATCCCCTTTCCAACTCAATTTTGGAAATAGGATTTAAGTGTAAATCTTTTTCAGAATTCATCTGCTAATTTTTTGCAGTCCAGCATAGACTCTTAACACCATATATAGCTACACTGGCATACAGGCACTTTTAATAACAACAACACCTAGATGCCACTCAGCAGTGTGTCCTTAGCTCTCCAAAAGCTTCACTAGAATTATCAATTCTTCTTTATAAACGTGAGAGCAGAGAGGCAGTCATATTCTTTATGCTCTCTGGCAGTAATATTCAGCTATCTGGCTGATGAAAAACAAGAACTCTTCTGGGGGCAATTTATAGCAGTGTCTTAACTTAGCCCTATTTAATCACATTTTGGAAGAAGGTATTGATTGTGGAATTAACTGTGCATGCAGGGAGCCTTGGGAATCTACTGCATTAAGCTTAGCAGAGCTCTAGCAGCCCTCGGGTTAGGTTGTATCACATATTGATGTTTGACTGATGATCTTCATTAACTTTTTCCTCCTAATGTGACATTTACTTTTCCTCTAAGAGACATCCTCTTTCTTCTTTTATTCATGCACAAGGATTACACAAAGTTTTTTTTTTTTAAATAAAAGTGCATTCAGTAATTCATACTGCTTACTCTTCCTTACCACTGCATGTGAGTCCCGTGATTGTAGTTAATAACAGTATTTCCAGTGCACAGAATGTTCCTTTACAAAATGTGGAGGCTGGTTTTATTTGTTTATCCTTTCCTTTACACATTTCCAGAATGTCAACTTTGACATTCCATATTTTTTCTTCTTTGTAGTCTCAAAACTACAGATTGCAAGCTTAGTCAGAGCTATAACTGAGGGTGAAGTTAATCAAACACAAATGTTTATAATCCAGAATTTTAAATGCTACAAACAAAGCCATTTTCCCAGTTTTCTTCAGAGCTCATTCTGTTCTGTATAAATACATTTCTATGGCTGATTCTTGTGCCATCAAAAGCTTTTCTGACTCTTCTGGGTGTAAAGGGGTAGCCAGTGCTAGCAGGCAGCAAGCAAAGCAAGAAAGATTTAATCTCTGCTACGAAATAAAGGTGGTGGGGAGAGGCAAGATCTTTCCTTAGAATAAGTGCCGCTTTCAAGAAAAGCAGACAAGTCTTCAGGAACATAAATCTTTCTACAGGTCTAAACCAGAAGTACCAAACTTAAGGTAATTACATCTTGGAGACAGTCACTCTGAATTTTCCTCAGTTACATTAAGGTATTTGATAATATCAGAGAGAAGAGTAACATAAACAAGTAGATCAGATGGGAAATATAGCCAGAGGAGGAGGATAGGACAGTGGGGACAGATGAAAGACAAGTGATGCTTCTCCTCAAAGAGGAGCATTTACTGTGGTTGTTGAAGGAAACTGTGTATTAGTTTTGCATTTGTTGTTCTGACTAGTTTGGTTCCACTACTGACACACAGAGTTTGTGGGAAGATCGTCTCTGATGATGAGTTTGGTGAGGCTCTGGTGAGATGCGAGTCATTTGCTCCTTTGCAGACAGTGGGTTTTCTTTTAAACTGTGATCTTGTGATAAGCAATTCAGTATTAATTAATCAATCAATTTCAGAGTTTATCAGCTACAACACAAAACCAATATACTCTTAGTCTTTAGAGAAACAACATGATCTACTGCCTTCTAAAATTAGTCAATTACTTTGCATTTATTGATACAAATGGGCACACCTGTGATAATCTAGTTTCAGTGGACCTGCAGAAGCTTGTGCCTTATTTCCTGTTTTCTGACTCCCTATAGGAACCAAATACAAGGCCAGAGACAGGCCCATAGACTAAAAGTGAGAAAGACTAATGGTGAGACGACTGTCACTCACATGTCCTTTACTTAAGAGTACTAAATTCAGTGCAGATTTTCACAGGGAAAACAATCAAGTACGGATGCCTTCAGCAAGACTCCAGAAGAGTGCTGGATCAGTGGCATGACAACATGTGGGTTCCATTCAGGTTGCCAAATTCGTATGAGCTGATCTTTCAAATACGTAGAGGATCTTTTGTATTAGGAAAACATATAGTGTTTTAATATGTGAGGCTCATTCAGGTAGGCCTCCATGGAATGGTGTGGAAATAATTGACTAGTCCTTATTAAGAACATTGCTTATGCTTGTTTGCAGAACTAATTGCACAAATGTTTATGCACAACAGACAACATGATAAGTGTTTTCAACATCGAAGAACCACGTTAAGAATAAACACTAATGACATATTTTGCAAGATACATGTTTGTTATGTGACTCAATATGTCTAAAGAGAAGATTTTTGTTATTTTAATACAGCCCTGTGGCGGCTATTGTTGACTTTTCAATGTCAAATATGCAGTCCAACAGCTAAATACCTGAAGTGATTCCATAATTAAATATCTCCAAGAACCACAGTTTTGCAAATCCATTAGATATTATATTTGGGTACAGGCTAATAGTAATCAAGTGGTCAAAGACATATCTTAGTTTGTTAACACATAGGAGAGCAGCTGCAAAAATAATGATGTGTTGTCAACATGCACTTGTTCTTGGTCAATGCAAAATAAAGTCCTTACAAATGTTAACTAAACATAAACCCCAAGTATTTCCAAGTTAAACTTCTTTCTTGAGTACCTCCAACCCCTCCACCAAAGCAAGCAAATCATAAAAGCAGATGCAATATATTACTGTTTTACAATATGCAACTTTGAAAAAAAAAATCACATTTCTTCAGAAGACAGAACATTTCAAATTAACATTCGCTTTTTAAAAACTTAGAATTTTAATAGTTAGACAAAATTACAGCCATGCTATCACATCTTTCCACTGCTCTAACATAATGATACCAGCCTATAAGCCAACATCCCATACACAGGATTGTCACAGTCTACCTTAGCACCTAGAAGAATGAAAACAGCCACCAAACTTTTCATTCAAACGTAATAATGTCTGACATAATAGGAAAAAATATCGTATGTGTATTATTTCTTCACATCTATCCCAAAAGAAGTGCTTATACAGAATGAATATACTATTAGGAAATGTTATGCATTATGCTTTCATTAAAAGTTGATAATGAGTTAGAGATTATGCAGTGAAATCTTTGGAAAAGTTTTCCTAACCAGGATTTACATAGTGTCAGTAAAATAAAAACATAAAACAAACATAACAATCAATGAAATTATAGCATGAGACAGTATGGAAGAACCCATAAACTTGAAATTATTTCTCTTGTTCTTCAGGAGAAAGACACATATGGGAAAACCCTTCAGCTTTGTTTTCAAGGAGTTTGGAGCGCTTTGCAGCACAATGTTTACAGTGCTGGGGGTTTTGGTGCAGTGGTGTTACCTTTGCAAAAATGCAACCCATGAGCTCAAGCTATGGGAATGTAGTATCAGTATTCAGAACTGCTTTTGTTCCTTGCAAAAGTTAACCCAGTATATTATCATTTAGCAGAAAAGCCTCTTCAGTGCCCAATAAACAATGGTGAGTTTTAAGAAAAGTACCATAGCTTTCAGTTTGAGAATGCATTTTTACCTTCTTTGTGAAAAAGTATTCACCTAGGCTATTTCTTCAGATGCCCTACAGATTTGTATTTAAATCCTTATACAAAAGCACAAGATTGGAGTAATTATTAAGAGTGAAAATGGGGAGGCTACACCCTCAGCACATTGAAGTTTTAAATCCTCTCAAAAATGGTGTGCTTTGTTCCTCTCACACTACAGGAACTTCAGTAAATGGCATGCTGTTGGTACCAGCTGTCATGTTAACAAGGAGTTTGAAAATTAGACTAGATGGGAAAAAGCTGAGGTAAAGAAGATACCTTGAAATCACAAGATGTGGACTCTGTGATCCGCCTGATGCAAACGACTGAAAGGACCTAATATTAAAAATGAGAGCACTGCAAAGGATTTGAATGTTCTGTTGCTGCAAGGCATGTCTCAGACACCAAGTATTAATCATGACTTTTTTATTTCTTCTGTCTCTGTGACCCACCCAAGTGTCACTAAGGAGGGCATCTGTGAGGGTGTCCTCACCCTCGTCATGTGCTCAGCCTCTCACAGAATGCACCGGCATGATTTCCTTTCTACAGCAATGTCCAGTTTGTTTTTCCAAGCTCCCTCTTCTCACTTTGCAGTAACTGACAAAGCTTGCCCTGAGTAATTTTGTTTGCTCGATGTGCTCTCTCCAGGACAGTTTTCACTGGGAACCTTTCCAAGGATGTGTCACTCTGAGTTCATACCTTCTATGAAGACATTAGGTAACTATTAAAATCATATCACCGCAGCTTCTTCTTCCTGTATCAGATTAATAAACACTGTGCACCCTATCAGAGTCCTATCAACTCAAAATAAAAGAGAAACTGATGAACAAGGTAATCATAAAGCAGAGTTCTCTTCAGGAGTATCCGAGAGCAATTAGAAGCAAAATAATCAATGCTTTTAAATAAGTAAGGAGAAAAGAATTTGAACAATCAGTATGATTAAAGTGCCAGTGTCAAACCCACACAGGTAAACTGAAAAATTAATATTATGGTAAATATAGCTAACTAAGGAATGATATCCTCTATCCACAGAACAAGTTTAATGTCTCCTGTAGACATATCCAGTCTTTATCTTCCTTGTAAAATCACTAATACAAATACTGATCATAAATGGGCTGTGGTAACGTCAGAAGTGGTAGTGAGCTTATTTAGCCTCTGTCCTTGAGAACCAGAATAAAGCTACCTGTTAACTTTGAGCAGTGTTAAGCAGACATAGGGTAGGCACTACATTTTAGTTTTTAGTTTAAACTGGTTTCTATGCATTCATCTTACTGAAAATCAGCTGTGTGTTTAGATCTGAAAAAATCCTATCTACATTCACACACTTCTAATTCAGTTCAGTGTACTGTGGTTGCTCTGTTTCTCCTAATTAAACAGCCATCACTGTAATGGGAAAGAAATTAATCTTGCTGAAGTATGAATTTAGTACAGCTGGTCCATTGGTGATGGTCTCTAGGGAGCAAAGAGCAGTTCTAGAGGGACAAGATCAACATGCAGAATGTGTGTAGAAGAAATCCAGCAAGGGCTCTCTGGCTACCAGTCTGTCACATTATCTGGAATTTGCCATAGAAATGTGAACTATCTTCTAGGCAATGATAAGCTAGAGAATCATTCTATAAGCAAATCTAAATTCTATCTTTCCATTAATTATCTTTGTTTTTAAAGGGGAAAAATCTCCATTTACTTTACAATCTCCATTTGTTATTTCACACTCAGCTCTGCATTTCTTCTGAAGTCCTACAGCTAATTCTAAATACAGCACTTCAGGTTCTCAGCATTAAGCCTTCTCCAAACCCTTTATCTACCTATCTCTACATATTGATACAGAAAGACAAGGGTTGCCCTTCTGTCTCATGCTGACACTTCAGTTTCATCATACAGGGGATTTTGGCAATGGAATTCTTCTCTGCCCTCTCTGTCAGTCACTTTGTTTCGCACTGGCATTGCCTCCTACCCCATATGCAATGACACAGTTATTTGCATAGGGTTTCCAGAGGTACACTAAGCTAAACTAATAGCTCCCTGAAACTATGAGGAGGTCACGCTTCTGCTTTGTATCTCCTACTAGCTCTGGTACTCAAGAGACCCTCCTTTAAGCTAATTTAATGTGCTAAAATGGCACAGTAAAAAAATGGGTTGGATAGTTTTCTGCTGCTCTACCTAGTGAGTTAAATCTGCTCACAGAAGGGTTTGATAAATATTGACGCTGTTGTCCAGGATGGAGAGAGAGCCAGTGCAAAGCACAGCTGAGCTCAGAGAAGAAGTGCAAAACCTCCCCCCTTCCACAGAAGTAAGCTGGTACCCTCTCCTGATCCCTTCTCGTTTGCATTATTTTTAACCTTATCTGGTTCCCTGATCCAGTTCACAATCCCCAAACAGTTGTGTCAACAACTGAGTGAGTGACAGCCTGAGTGTAGAATTTCTTCCATTCGTTTCTCTCTAAAGGCCACATGTTGTCTGAGCAGTATTTTGCTTCAGACATGTCTATTAGATTCATTTAAATAAGACCATGCGTGGAGGTGTTACCAGGCATGAAAGATGAGATTCTACTGCATTCAGCTTTTATAATAGCTCTGTTAGTCCACTGCATTCTCTGCTCTACCACAACAGGAAAAATAACACCATATATGATGGGCAGCTGTGGTATATTCCACAAACACCATTGTTCTCATATTCATCTTCTTACTTATCAGGTTGAGTCTCCACATAAACTTGAGATAAGCTGGCATTCCTTATTATTCCTAATAAAGTTTCACAACTACTCACTACAGATACAAAAGATTTGCACTAAAGCTGCCAAGACAATTCAGAGTTTATCTCATAATCATTCCAGAACAAGGTAAATCTGATCAACAAGAGAGCATCTAATTTACCAATAAGCTGGCTTCCATACTTGCTTAAGAGCTACTTAGCTTCAGGGATGCATTTCAGAAAAGCACTTTCAACTATCAGAAAGTTATATAGTAATAAGCTGTATTTTGAAAGTAGCAAGATAAGTTTATTACTGTACTTTGGTTGATCATCAAGGCTGTAGAAGAGTAACAGGGGTACGTGCACCTGACTAGGATCTTCTGTGACTAAAAAAGTTCAGAAGAGGATTCTTCAGCCAAAGTACAGCTGAGTTTGGGTGGCAACTTAACCAACATTTAGGAAAATGCCTCAAAGACCCCAGCTATACATTCTGCAAAACCTTTCTCTCCACCAGATTTATCAGCCCTGTGCTCTGGCTAGACAAAGAGGTTCATAACTTCACACTGACATGTATGTAGTTAGCTATTTGAGCCCTGCCTGTGACATTTACTCATCTGTTTTCAAATGCAACAAAGGGTTTCTTTGGTGCCTTTTCACCTCGTTCAGTGTTGGGAGAAATTTCAGATAATCTGGGAAACATCAGACACTTGCATTTCCCATAGAGGGAAACCATGGACCATGGACCCAGCGTATTCATCAGAATCAAGTGCCTCCACTCAGCACTTCCTACACTACCCATCTCCCATCAAGCTGCAACAGGCTGACATAGTGGCAATCAGATTTTTCTTCCTTCAAAAGCAGCAGAAGAGCAGGCAAATGACTTCTCTACAAATATCATTACAGTGAGTTGCTTCATCTCCAAATTGAAAGCAGAGCAAAACTAGATATATACAGAAGAAGCCACCTTCTCTCAAAAATCTCAATGCACTAAAAGATCAGTAGATCTTTTTAATGTAAATTTTTAATTTAAAGTATTCCCACTCAAACATTTATTGCCACAACTGTAAAGATCTCTGTGAGATCCATGTGGATATAGTTTCTGAAAGGAAGAACTAATGGCCTGAGCCTGAGATCGTCAAGCAGAGAGTCAAAGTTTCATCTAGGTTCTATTGCTACATTTCTCCCATTTCATTTTCTCTGAGCTATAAAATATAAGCATATCTGGATCTACAGCTACTCTCAATCAGCCGAAAACTCTGGCCCAGTACCTAAAAGAAACACTGTACAAGGTGATCCTTCGTAATGCAAGGTAAGGACTGGTAATACTGAGTCATTTGGCTGCATACAAATTCTCAAGCAAGTCTGACTGATACAAAAATTACAGGACAAGGCTAGTAAAAAGTCTGAGAAGTAAACTGAAAAAATCGAGAAGTAGCACTGTACGCTGAGTCATCCCCATCTCTGACCGCCCAGCTCAAAGGGCACAGCAACAGCTGAGGTGCAGCTGTCACTCAACACAGTGATCAAAATGCAGATTAATAGCAGACCTTATGTGACACTTACACTTTATCCTTTCAGGGTTTCACCGATTTTAACGCTCATGTATGTGGAATTTCTGAGAAGCTGAGAAAAACATTGGATATTCATTCAAACTGAGAGATATATATATACGGTTACATGCTTCCAGGACCACTTTATCTTTTAGGCTGTGATCCTCCCCATTCCTGTCCTTAACCCATCCCTGCTTTGCCCCCTTCAAAGCAATAAAGCCAGTCCAATAAGCTCCTTTCTGCTTAGTGCTTCTGTGAACTTTTTAGTCAGACCTGCAAACGTTGCTAAATATGACTCTGGACTCACACAAGCCTTTTCCCAGCTAAATTACTGCCATTCACCCAAGCTGAGTTGTTCTTCAGCAGAACTCTAAAACAGCCACAGTAGCCAGCAATCTTAAGAAAACAGCAGCAAACCATTCCTCCAAACAGTGTAAAATTCTCAGTCACAGCCATGCAGCCAAACAAAAGAGCATGACCACAAGGATACAGCTAACAAGAAGCCCAACATCCACCTAATAATTGTAAGGAATGGTATCTAGAAGAAAAGAAGCATGGCTTAGGTGAGGCATCTATACGCCTGAGATAAGGAAGCAAGAAAGCATTTTATACTATTTAGCCCAGACTAGAAAAAGAACATTTCTAAGAGTACACTTGCTATTTTCTACTCTTACATCCTACAGACAGCATCCAGTGGGATGATGGAATTAAAAAGGTGTGCCTGTTGTTCTCCTCTGCTATCTCTGTTCATGATATTCTGGCACTGGCAAGCACTAAGTACAGAGGAAGATGCAGAGGCTGGATATCAAAAAAGTTTAAGAGTTTACAGTTTTTGCCTTCCTGTGATTTAAAAAGAAACCCAGGAGATTTGTTGTTGTCTATCATCAAACTCGATTTTTCACTATATAATACAACATCTGTGGCAACACCAGAGAAAATTCATAGTTGTTCTTACCATAAATATGTTTGTTTTCTTTGGTTTGTGTAGTCACTGAAACAAAACAAGTATATACTAGACCTGTTTATGTAATTGCCATTGAAGGATTAGCAATTACACATGTAAAGATTGTTAAACTTTTTTAGCATAGGCTTGTTTTGCTTTGTCAGAAATTTGCGAAACTCATCAAAATCATTTTGCTCCTGCTTTGACTGGATATAATTATATTTTCACAAGGGCAAAATTTAGATAGACAAAGAGGAAATGAAAATATAAGGGCACTTCAGTGAGGCAATCTGAGCTGGAACGTACATTTTGAATGCAGAAATCTGTAGTCTTTGTACAAGGCTCTCCCCTCAGCCCTGCACAGCCCTTCAAACAGTGAATATCAGCCTGGTGACTGAAGCACAGACGAGACTCAGCTTTTATTCTTGGCTTGGATACAGATTTGTTGAGTGACCTTGATCGACTAGTTTAACCTCTGCATTTCCTTATTTGTAAACAAGAATAATCACCCTTACCTCATCAGCTTAATTCAGGAATACTTGTAAAGAGCCTTGAGTTTCTTGGCTGGATGTTGCTATAGGAACAAGAAGCAAAACTACAATACAACCATGTATGATACTTTTATGATCCCAGTCACCTACAAAATATTTTGAGCTCAAACTTGTGCTTTGGTTCAACTTTCAAATTCAGTCACATACATGAGGTAGATATAGGGAAGATCGAGGAAAGGAGACTCAAACCTACATTCCCCTTAACATGGGTCCAAGTGTACACGTGTACCAAGCACACAGCAGGGTGACCATGCTGCCATCAACGTTTATCCCATCTGCCCTTCTTGCAAGCCAACTGCTAAGCACTTCTTAAGAGAGTTAAGACATCATATATTGCAAAAGCAGATGATAGAAGTTTTAGACAGCCTAAGAGAACCACACACACTTATCAAAATGTATCTAAGTGGGTAACAACATGGCTTCATAGAAATGGGTGAGTAATCAAACCAGTGTTAGGTTTCTCAGCAGTCCAGTTCACATAGGCATAGCATAGGCAGAAACATGGGAGACTTCCCACTCTGGGTCAGTCAGTGGCACAATTCACACTGACAGCAGCCAGTGAAGGTTCAGTGACTAATTGACCAACTCAGAATTAAAGAAGGGAAACTGCAGCAGGTCTGTTACATCTCACATTAGTCTTCTGCCCAACTGGGCCATCTTTTTCCTGCACACATGGAACTTCCATCAATGTCACTGGGAGTGCTGCACATTCAACAGAGACCAGTAAAGCTGAGACCATCACGATCCAAGGAGATACTTCTGCATAGCAGAGGTGCCTGCATGTGCCATTCATGGACCAAAGTCAGTCTGTGCATCACCATGGTACTCCGTCTGTCTCAGAAACAGTCACTAAATAGTTGGAAATGACAGCTAAACAGAGCTACTGCTTCCTGCTGTTCCTCAAAATTTGATACAGTTTGAACTATAAAAAGTTTTAATTAATCCTTGTCAATTAAGATGTACATTTTAATGTCACATTTTCTTTTATATGTTGACGTTTGTGATAAGATTTCTAGAACAAAGTTTGTTTACTGACAGGCTTCCTTTGGGCTCCTTCCCCAGCCACCAATATTGCAAGCAACATTGCAAGTTTGAAAGTGGTAAAATATCTTTGCTCAAAGTCTGCTTTAGGATCTACTAACAGCGATGTGGCTAAATCATCATACGGCTTAATTTATTCACAAAAAAAGCCACTATAGAATTTATAGGGTGAAAGAATGCTTATGTACGAAATAATTTATACAGCAAATCATTTCAACTGATGCAGATTTAGCCACACACTCACAGTTAAGGTGTGCAAGACTGCACCTGCTGCTAAAGTTTAAAAGGACAGCCCATGTCATTGAGTTGTACCACAGTCAGCAAGTGTTCCCTATGGCTGAGAAACAATATCTGAATCAAGATCATCATAAAGTACAAGATTCTGAAGTTAAACCTCATCACATGCCTAGATATTATCCTACCACTGTGAAGAAGTCATATCTTTTTTTAATTATATACAATATTTTCTCACAATATTTATTTTAAATTCTATTTTTTTTAAAAAAAGAACAAATTAATTAAACCTTCATATAAAGCCTTCATAAACATTTTTTTCTACAGTGCTGTAACACTGTGTTTGACCTAATGCTCCTTTTTTCTTAGACCAACAAAACCTTGGCAACAGTTGCTGGACACTGGTATAAACAGCTGGGTTCCCTGTGAACCCAAGGATACACTTTGAAAAAAGGAGTCTACTGTAGACAGTTTTCTTTACGACCCTTATCAAAATCCTCATCCTGAATATCCCACTGACGACAGAGTCCATACACATTAGATGGACTTTATGAAAAAGTATTTTTGGAAGCCCAACTTAGTTTGCCAAAGCAGATCTTGGTATTATTTTGACTGTCTGCCAACACTAGGGTTTGCACAAAATTATGACCTTCAGCACCTTTGCTAAGGAACAGTGCAAACGACATCAGCAGTTAACCTCTGTTGATTAGCACGAGATTTCAGTTGATTTAGCTGGTAAGCTGCTGTGAACTTGGTTAACACAAGTTGGGGTATTGTCCGAAATCTCAGTGCTGTAGAGTAGCATTTTATGAATCAGCAAACACAGAGAAATAAACACACAGATTTGACATGTATAGAAGTCAATGTTCGTCATTTTATATCAGGCAGCATATCTTTGCTTTCTTTTGTGGCTTGAGTTAGACTAACCCACAAGCCTGGATTAAAAAGAACAACAAAAGACTGTTCCTTTGGTTAGATAGTCTTAATTGCTTTTCTCTCACCAAGGGAAAAGCAGAGCAGAAGAGATCTTCCTCACTTGATCCTACAGAGGCAAGGAGAAAAAGAATAAGTGAAAAGAGGCTATAAGCTCTCCTCTTGGGATTTTGCAAATTATTTTTCACATATGAGCAGTTAATGGAAAGACCGATGCCCAGAAATTTTATAGCCTGGCTTCCACTACTTCCCCTCCTGCCTATAAAACCTTCCCATTACCACCACAGAGGTTGTCAGTGACTGACCCTATGCTTTCAGCATGGGAGGGGACTTCCTTTTTTCCATCTTTTCTTTTCCAGTTGTTTCTGACAAAAGTTGGGTATTTGGTCTCTTTGACACTATTAATTAAACCATCAGTCCTGTTTACAGTGTGTCAGCTCTAGGCTAGAATAAAAGCAACAACGGGTTGCTATTAAAGAAAGGCCCTATTAAAATGTTATATGCTAATGGTCTCAGGTTATCTCAGCTTTTACATGTTCTAGAAGGTGGAAATTTTCATCTCTTCCAGCTTTCCCTGCCCTACTGCTGTTTTTCCCTCTTTAGGCTTTCTATGGCCTAGACTCAAGCTTACACTTTTAAATATTTTATATAAGTTGCTCATAAAAGCTACCATATTATCACCTACTCCACTGGCAAAGCTGAGAAAGCCAGCAAAGCTGTGATTATCATCCCTCATGTAGTTAAGATGCAACAGCAGTGCAAATAGCAAAGAAAGAGAATGCTTTAAAGAAAAATATTGTCCATTAAAATTGTACTTAGAGTAAGTCAGGTTCTATAGTACTAGAGAAAAACTGCTGAGAACTGGAGTGTCTCCATGTTCACCAGCAAAGTTACTGTGTCCATTGGGTAAGTGAGGAAGGAAGAGAAAAGGATGGCAGAGATAGGGCAGAGCACAGCAGTCCTCAGGGAGATAGGGAAGCTGAGTGGCACTCCAGTCCTCACAGTGCAAACACCTTTTCTCCTTTGGAAATCCAGGGAGAACATGAGCTATTCCTGCTTCCTGCTCTAAAACTTCTGCTCCTGAGTGGAATGGCACAGCTCTTGGGGTTAGCTCTGGCAAAAGGTCAGTCATCACATAAGCACTGCCAAGCGTTATAATTACTGTGCTCACGTGGTCCCTGTGCCTTATTGCCCAGTTATTTCATAACTGAGTGCTATGTACTGCACCAGATCCAAGCACGCAGCTCTCACTGACTTCTAGGGCTCCCTTTGTGCATAGGTCAGTCGGAATCTACATTTTTCATTACTTTATTTACCTGACCTGTAAATATTTTGGAGGACACAATGGCACTTTGGAACATTTGCGTATTTGCCTTGTCTACACATTGAAGCTGTACTTACATATGTATTTCTTGCAGGACTCATTCATGAGGAAAACCATACAAGTTTACAAGTTAATCATTCTCCTGAATGTCAAAAGCCAGGGCAGATCAGGATGTGCATTGGGTTAGCAGTGCTGCAGACTGGGATGTTTTAGTATTAATAGCAAATTTCCTAGCCTCAGTAAGACTTCTAGTAGTTTTTGTAGCAGGTTAACAACTATCCATGGATATTTGCCATAAGTAATTGCAAAGCACAGAAAAAATAGCATAATTGCTAAGACAAAAAGTGGCTTGCATTTTCAATTCAGTAGAAGGAGTCCAGTGCTTTCTTTTAGCTTTTAGCTTCTAAGTAAAACAGATATCCTGCCCTCATCAGAAACACCAATGATTTCAAGAACATACTGATCAGCACATTTTATATCCCAAATGTTCCAAACCAACATCTAGTAAGATTTTGTTATGGCTGCAAGCTGCAGAATGTGACTGGGTAGCTTACACTACATAAGCTCCAGATGCAGCTACACAATGAGGTCAAAAAGGCAATGTTTAGGTGCATAGAGCAGTGTGGTGAAGTATGCTTTAGCCACTCACCATCTGCTAGACAAAAAAAACCAGCCCTGTGAGCCAGTCTATTGACTGAGATGACTGGCATGCTGACACACATTTCCACCATCCTGGTTTTGGGGACAGCAACATTTGGCAAAGGCAAAGTGAACACCTGAGAAAGAAGTTTTTCTCAGAACACAGACTATTTTTTCATCCATTTTAGGAATATAAAAAACAGTGAGATCCTTACAATAACTCTTCAGAGATAGCCACCTCCGCATCAGTCACTGGTGAAAGCCAAGAGAAAGGAATCACTCTACTGGGCTTATGTTTATTCAGACAGTAGTATTCTTTCATCATTCCACCTCTCTCATTTTCTTTTGGTTATAAATTATGAGATACAAAGCACATGTATGCTACTTCACATTCTGTCTTTCTTGTCTGCTCCTCCGACCACCCCTTCTTCTGTCATCCCCAAATTTTCTTCTTGCGGTTGCTTACAGAGTGCAAGTAGAAAGTAGGTCAGACAAATGGGGACTGTCAGATGACTAGTTTCAATTTATGGACATGCTGTTGTCTCTGCAGAACCATAGCGTTGTTGTTACAAATCCTTAAAAGTTTGTTTTAGCCTGAAAGGCTATTAGACTTACTTCACTGGCAAAGAAGGCAGCTTTCTGCAGGAATTTCATCTGATTAAGTCAACAGAGCTCTGCCTGTAGAGCATAGCTTCCAAATATGAGGCTTCATTTTGTATAATTAATTCTTTACCTCTTCTTGTTCATAATAGAAACATTATTAAATGCCTAAACAACAACCGGGGTTTGTTTTCCTTTTTCCCCCTCACCTTTCCCCACACACTCCAACCCCAAAGTCTCAATCAGTCATTTTAGTTTACAATCATAACCAGCACTGGATACACATGCTTCATGTATTGGTATGCTTCATACAGCCACAAGACAGTGCCCCATCATGCAGTAAGGGGTGTACACCACACTGGGTGGTGCTAATGGCAGGGAAGGGGAGTGGGATTTACAGCTCTTTCAACTCCTCCAGGAAAGCCACCACCCATCAGCTTTCATTGGCAAATAAAATACTCTAACATAGGCATGATTGAAGTTGACAATGGCCCCCCAAACATCAGCAGAGTTTACAACAGTGTTGACAGTTTTAGTGAATTAATAGCAAAGCAAACAGTATCTGCTCCATTAGTCCTGTGGTCTGGTAAGGCTGGAATGACAGTTTTAATACTTTGTTGTCAAATCACCTGTCAGAACAACTGTCTGTTGCCTCTAGACTCCTGCTACATGGTACAGTAAATAACTGTAGGCTGATGCTTTCTTAGATTGTATTATTACATATTACAGCAGCAACCTCACACAATGCTTTAACTCTAGTCACAACAAAACCCTATTCAGATTTATTAGCTTAAATGAAAGGGTTACCACTTCCTCTTGTTCTAAAAAACTGAACAATACAGCAGGGCAGAAGTGCAAAAAAAAGAAAGTTCCGAGTGGCCATAAACATATCAGTGGTGAAATTTTAATGCCACTAAAATCCGTGGCAGTTTTGCTGTGCATTCGGTGAGACCAAAACTTAACTTCATATGTTTGGTTTTGTGTTACTCAGTGAAACAAACAGAAGAGATAGTGGTCATTTTTTCTCCCATCCATACAGAAGCTCCTAAGTGGTGGCAGGCCAACAAATGAAAATATACTATTAGATTGGGATCAGAAGTGGGTAGAAGACAAAGTATAAATTTCTCCAATAATCCGGCCCATTCCCTTTGGAAAAGGTCTCTCAGGAAATGTTTTAACTGACAGGATACAGAGTAGCCTTTAAATTGGATGAAATTTATAGATAATGAAAAACTGGACTCCTTCCCATCTATATTCGACATATTCTAATATAATGTAAAGGCTTACATTTACCACTGTTTATTTCCTATAGATATATTTAAAAGACCTACATTTGAATAAACTGTAAAATCTTACCCTAAGAAATTGTGCATCTCCCTTTTTTGAGAGGACTCTGAAATATCTACAGTGGCTACTACTTAGAATTTCTTACTGTAAAAAAAATATTACTTTAACTACTATGGGTGGGTAGGATCCATCTGTCCTGATAAATCTGTCTAACCAGGTGAAAGTTAAGTGTCCATTCCCACCAGCTGTATAGGGACTCTGTAATGAGGGATGAAGTTCTATGACTTAAATGGGGTAATTCCCCCCTATCATAAAACAGATGCCTAAGAGGAATGACACCTCTTGAGGGCAATTCAGCCCTTATTTTAGAAAATATTTTTAAAGCAAATGTTGTGATGATTAATTTCATTAACTTTTGAAATCAAGTAACTCATGAATCCAAGAAAGGATATGAAAATGAGTGCATTATTACAAGGCCTAAAAAAAAAACCCAGTTCTAAGACTGTTAAGCTGCAACCACTTTCCTTTGCAGCAGCAACTTGTTATTCATAAACTCAAGGTACATGATAGCTTTTGCATTTTACGCTTTATCATGACACCTGAATATTTCTAATTTATTGTAACTGTAAATGTTCAGTGTGAAAGCCTCAACGGTGCTTGTGGGTATTCTAAAAAATTCTTCAGTTATCCCCCAGCACTCAGTTCAGAAAACAGGATTAAGTGCAGAAGTCATCTAGAGATTTTCCAGATTCATAAGGCCATCCTAGACAGTTAGACTATTAGTCGTGTTTTTTCAGCAGCTATTAAGCTTATGGTTGTTAGATTTTCAATACTGCTCATTTAGTGCTTCCTTTCTGAACATAAGTATTTTTACTATTCCAAGGCAAAAAATAGTATATCCAGATCTCTTTAGAAAGTACATCGCTAGTGGCAAGAAATTCAGTGAGTGCCAGAGACTCATAGTTAATAGCTTACTTATTTTGCAGCATCCACCGGTTCTATACACATTCCTCAAAACTTAATTCCAACCTGTTGTTTCTAATCACTAGTGTTAGTGATATTACTTTGCTGACACATTCAAAACTTATTTCAGTCTTCATCTAGTTTTATGCCATTGGAACTTGGACTTCCTTCCATAAAATTTTGGACACAAAAGATCACAAATTATGCCACCTATACTAGGTATTTGAAAGTTATGGTAAAAGACTGCGACCAAGAGAGAAATTCATTCTGCTTGGTGCTACACAGTCTAATAGAGCATGCCTATGTGTCCAGCAAGGCATCACTGTATCATGTGAAGGTACTCACACAGGTAGCCTGCAAGCAGCATAGCACTGAAGCTACGGAATTTGGCAGAGACTGCAAAACCTACCTGAAAAGCAAATTCAAAAAGTTAATCTGTGTTGAATTCTTTCCTGTTGAATCTATACTGATAGGAGTATTTGGCTGATGTTAATTAATATGAGGCTAATTTAAGTATTTCTATGTAAGATAGAGTGATAATGTGACTGCTACGTAAATATCTTTGTAGAAAGATACGGTACTGTCTTGTGGTTGCCAGAATTAAGGAAAGGTAATGACATGAGAAAACAGGGACATGGTGAAGACAGGTGGCTTCCTTAATTTCCTGATAAAAATGGCATCCTTCTACAGATACACACTGTCTGGCATGAACTACAGTGATTGGCTACAGAAACAGATAACCTCTATATTTAGTCTCTATATAGTTCGGAAGAAACATCTGTGGCTGGAACAGCCCATCCTTACTTTCCTTTATAAGCAGTGTCAGCTTCTTATCAACTTCACTTCCCAAATTCACCCTCCCATTTCCTCAATCTAAAAAATGGAACTAAAAGCAACTGAAAAGTTAGCAGAAGCAAGGGTGGCAATAGTGTTAATGATGGATATTTGCCATCTTATCAACTCACTCTAAGAGCGAGCTGAAAGCTACACAGATGAGTTATTTCTCTAAAAGTTCCACTTACTAATCTTTTCTGGTCTCCTCACATATCTGGGCTGCTGATTGCATAAGTCATTTGGAAGATGACATCAGACCTTCAGCATCAGGAAATGGAGGCATTAAGCAGTAGCTGACCACGAGATTCAAATAAATACAAAAGGTCTCTGTAATACTGATGCTGTACACAGTTCTCTGAATTTATTTTTTCCAAACACAATCTTGTGATACATTTAACATTAGTATACAGTGGTTAGTTTTTCAGCTCAAACTGGGAACTGAAAAAGAAAACAAAGATGACAAAACTGTGAATACACAGTCAGTTAAAAAATGCAACTTCTGAGGCTTTGCATCTTGATTTTTGCATCTTCAAAGACATCAAGTCTTTCAACTGACTCAAAAAGTGATAACCAGCTCTTCAGCTGGAATACTTACACCCCATATTTGAAAAACAAACTATGAAAAAGTAAAACTGAAAACATTTTTAAAGGACACATTAAAAGGAATCATTTCAACAATAAGTTCACAAACAACTCAGAAGGTAAAGCGAGTAAAAGAGGACAGGAAAGGATTGGAAAGCCACGTTCAATGTTTCGATTTAACAGTAGGTTGGCTACTTGTGCTGGTTACTTGGTTCTCAAAGGTAGGACAAATGCTTGGACAAGTCCCCTACAGTGAAAATATGGTATTTAATGTCTAAACATGCAGTTCTAAAGTTAAGGTGTAGAAACTAGAGGCTAACTTTCCATACAAGGGAGCTCAAATCTAGGAGTTCATAGCCAGATACACATAGCAAAGTTCTTGAAAGTCTATTATACAATCTGCTTGTAGAAACTCCTCTGTATTGCCACAGTAACTCAGTAGGGTATCAGGGAAGAAAAGGCCTTATTTGGTCATTAAGGTTTCAAATTCGCTTCTATTGCCACAGCCCTAATTCCTACTGACTTCTGCTCAGAACTGGAGCAGATTCAAAACCCCTAAAAATCAGCTGCAATAAGGCTCAGTCATGAATAAAGTAGCTGTGTTTAACTCCCTCTCTGAACTGCTGAAGTAATCTAACACCAGATGACCAAGTTACATAATTTCAAAATAAATACTGGGTACTTTTAAGTTATTTTTTCATTTGAAGACTTCAGTGACAGTAGAAAAGAAGAGAAGCAGGACAGAAGGTAATGATACTGTTAAAATTAACATTTCAAAACAATTAATTTACCCTAAAATCCCAAAACTGCTCTCAATCCATTCTCCACCCAGCCTATATTTGTGCTTAAGATTACCCTGAACCAGGTGCAAGACCTTGCCCTTGGCCTTGTTGAACTTCATGAGGTTCACATAGACCCACCTCTCAGGCCTGTCCAGGTCCCTCTGCATGGCATCCCTTCCCTCCAGCGTGTTGGCTGCACCACACAGCTCAGTGTCATTGCCAAGTTTGCTGAGGGTGCACTCAATCCCACTGTCCATGTCACTGACAAAGATGTTGAACTGCACCAGTCCCAATAACAATCCCTGAGGAAAGTCACTGGTCTCCGCTTGGACACCGAGCTGTTGACCACAAGTCTTTGAGTGTGACCACCCAAAGGAAATAGAAGAAAACACACAAGATGATGGCTTCAAGAAATGAAATTTATTGCTTCAGAAGCCAACCAGGGCACAGTGTGGCTGTTCAAATCCCAGAAAAGGGGATGATCAGCCAGTTGCACCTTCTCCAAAACTACCCACTGTGCATCTGACAGTGTGAGACTACTTCCCTAATATACTCAAAAAACTTTATGCAGGAAGATAGGTTGGAAACTGAAAACTCTACATATGGATGAGTTTGACCCTTTATTCTGGAACAATCATTTGACAACAAAGAACTCCTAACCAGGAAAAATAACAGCCAGTCTAAGCCTATGTGCATTCCTGCTCTGCTACCAATCCCCCTGAGAAAAACATGGGCAAAAAACTGGGAAAGTTAACACCATGCCCCCAAGCGACCTAAGTTCTCTCTTGGCCTGCTGTTACAACAATAAAAAGAAACCTATTACAACCAGCTTTAGTCAGCTATGGTACAGGGTTTTAGAGCTGAAAGAATCATCTCAGTCTTCTTTTTAAATCAATGGAGAAAGCAGGCATTTAACAAGTGATTCATCTGTTTTATTTGAGGCAGTGACACTGGGATTAGAAACATTGTGCTTCAAAATGAAAAAAACCAAGCCCTATAAATGCCCATTTCCCTCCACACACAATAAATGAAGTCCAGACGAAGAACCCTCTATGTTTAGTAAGATGAATCCTACCCAGTAAGCCCATGGCATATGTACACTCCTCTCAGAGACCTTTTGTTATAGCTGTTACAGTTTCCATCATTTCCAGACTATCAGGCAGCCAGAGTGCCTCCACGATGAGCTCTAGATGTACAATGGAATGGCAGATATTCAAGGGTATTCTAGGATTTCTAAGCTATCAGATCCTACTGTATGGACTGCACGGATCTGAAGGGTTCACCTTCCCACGTAGACTACTGTGCCTGGTAAACAGGAAAGAAATAGATCAGAGAACCTCTTTTTTTTCTGCATTGGGAACATAAACTCCATTCCACTGCAGAGTCTTATAACAAACTGAAGGACTGAAAACTGCAAGAATATATGCCACAAATTTCAAAGGAAAAAGAAAAGAATACTAAGCTGTATTCTTGATCAGAAAACCAAAACGTTAGCAACCCAGAATCTACAACACAATATGAAAAATACTCGTCTCTAATTGAAGACCCACATCATCTTCCTCATTCCATTTTATAGCAGCATTGAACATCAGTGGAGAAGATTTGCTATGAATCTTCCTACTCAGAAGCAGCTATAGATGCCAAGGAAAAGCAGTGCCCATATTGCAAGCAAAGTTTGATTTCTGAAAATCCAGTTTTATGTAATTTTTTATTTGATGGAAATTCCCCAAAATTAATTGCTAAAAAAACTTCCCCATATCTGAGTATGCATTCTGCATATTCCGCCATCTCTGACTTCAGCAGTTAGCACAAAACACCTTATTTATCCACCTGAATAGGTCCACAAAGGACATTATAGTTGCAGAGGTTATGTATTATACAACATGTGGCCTTCACCATCAGAACCATTTCAGCAGCAGAAAACCAGGCTTCTCATTAACACTCTTCTCCTCAACACAAGAAAGACATTGATGTGCTGGAGTGAGTTCAGAAGAAGAGTACCAATTTGACTGGGAGATGAAGCACATGATGTACATAGAGAGAATGGAAGAACTGTGTTTGTCCAGATTTTATCAGAGAAGACTCAGAGGACACCTAATTGGATAGGGATTTGAGCAACCTAATCCTTTTGAACCTGCTCTGTGCAAGGGGATGACCTTCCAGAGGTCCCTTTCCACCTAAATAATTTCATGATTCTCTGATGAGAATGCAAAAATGTGGAGAATGCTACATACAGCCTTGAGGAAGCAGTTTCTGTGGCTTTAATGCACAGTTCCATAATTCTTGAAGGATATTCAGTATTCAACATTCAGAAGCAGTCTCACCTAGCTGCATGTCAAACAATGGCATCTTAATATAGTTGGGTCTACACACAGACATCTCAGACTGCCCACAAACCTCATCACCCTTCACAGCAAGGATGGCACAGCTATCTTAAGGAAAAGGAACCATCTTATCTGCAAGACAACAGAATTAGCCAGGCACAAAGCCTATCCACAAAGCAGTGAGGCCACTCTCTATGACCTTTAAAATTCCAGCACTACCCAATGTTTTTCCTGCTGGAGAATTGGCTGGTTTTGTACGCCCCCAGATTCAGCAATAACAACCCTCTAAGAAGTGCAGAATGAATTGCTACCACATTTGGCTTCAAGATGAGTACTGCACAACAATACAGACACAGTTACCAAGATCCTCTTACGTGCTGCATATATTTTGCCAATACAGTGTGAAGCCATGAAGAAATATACTGCCAACAGAAGCAACCAAATGCGAATGCATTCTGCCAAAGGAACTTGCTATCTGCACTATGCCAACAGACTGTTTGCCAGCTAGCTCTCATGCAGATAAGGCCACAGATTTCCACTGTCTTTCAGACTCTCTGTCAGATTCCAGTATCAAATGGATGGATTAACATTCTGCAAGCAACAAGGTGACACTAGTTATCTTCATAACTGTTTTTAGTCACTAGTCAATACTAGTCAGCATGTCAATTTACACTATCATCTGTACTGAACCTTGTAAATACAAGGCTGCAAATATCTGGAACTACTTAATGAGATACTCCATATATGTGGATTTACTTGAGAAGTCTGTGAGGTTTCATATGCTGCTACATATATTACAGGCTTACTATTCCAGCATGTACACCCAGCAGACAGCATCCTGAAGTAGCTTTACAGGCTGTGCATTAGTACAAATCAAAAGGACAGATATAATTTGCTAACAAAAATGGTAAGTCATTGTTTATGTTTCACATTAGGATTTTGACTTTTGCTGTCCTAACAATAAAACTGCCTTGCTGGAAAACTAGGTGGTGATTCAGGGTATTCGAAAGTTCTCTGAAAATATGTGGGTTTTGCTGTTTTACAAATCCAATGAATAAGAAACTTTGTGAGAATATACTTATTCTGATGCACCTTTTTACAAGGGTTTGAAAGTCTGTCCAAAGAAAGAGAATAGACTAAGCATAATCTGATGATGAACCATAAAACAGGTTCAGTGAGGCATCTGATTTGCCATTTTCCCAGAACACATAATGTTCATCATTTAACTTACAGAAATGTTTTGTGTCTTGAGCTTCTTCTATCTTCAAAAGAAAAGATAAACATTAGAAAGTATTTTAAATGTTCTAGTTTATTAAGAAGGACTTTATTAATGAAAAGGTATGGGGGAGAAGAAATAAATGCTGTGAAACCAATAAGTTAGCAAAAGAAAGCTACAGTTACCCTTGCAATCCTTCTTTCAGAAACTGTAGCACATTGAAGAACCTGTAACAATTTTGGCCACACCTTTTTTAGCATATTCATAGCAAGACATCTACAGCAAAAGAAACTAACAAAGCAAACTTTCAGTCATAGGTAACACTCTAACAGATCATCTTCACACCCTCAGCAGAGAATGTGAGAGATGAAGTACAGGACAGATGAGTAAACATATTACCCAAAGGACTACATGACAGCAATCAAATGCTGTGATGGTATATATAGAATAAAATATGGGCTCTGTTGAAATAACAGAAGAGCCAGTGCCTGCCTTAAGGTAGGAATAGAATTTCGCAGAGCGAAAAGAGGAAGCTACACAATTATAGATCCCATTTCTTACGCCTATACTAGGATGTAAGCAAAAACATAAAAAATTCCATCATGTCCAGCAGAGATACTTGTAACCATGTCATAGAAAAGGTGACCTTGCCAGCCACGTGAGCAAAATGAATCATTTGGTCTCTGTGATAAACACTACACAACATTTACAATTAGTATTAATACAGATTAAAAAGAATCACTAGTATCCTAAGAAACTGACACCAGACAGACATATTCAACAGCAAAATGGTTCTGTCCAGCTGAGTTACAGATTTCTCTGGGATTCGAAACCCAGGAAGGTTCTCACCTTCCCAAATCAACTATCACTTAGATCAAATCAGGACAGAGATCAAGCTGATCAAGATCATTAGGAGAAAGAAAAGATGTGAAAACTGCTGACTTAGAGAACCTACAGTCTTCCACCTTGAAGGCAGCAAGATGTTTCAGGAATCCATATTCATAACGTGGCAAAAGAAGTTCTTCTCATTTTGGAGAAAAAATCTAAGAGAAGATACTTCCTTGGTGCATAGGCTGAGGCTAAAATTAAGACGGATTTCTTAGGGCAGAAAGCTTATCAGAAACCTTATCATGGGACACCATGACTACCTTGAAGACATTCAATAACTGGTGAACATGAGGTGTCCATCATCAAACTCCCATTTACACATATTAAATTTTGGAAGGACTCTGTAGTCGTAATTTCTGGAAAATCTATTCTGTATTTAAAAGGGATAATTCAAACTTCATAGGGAAATTTACCAAATACCAAATATCTTAGTTCTTTGAGAGGATACAGCAGAAGAAAACAGACTTCTAGTTTCTTTCTGAGTTTCAAGTTGTAACAAACTAGAATTTTGAAGCCAGTTTTATATTCCTATGATTCAATATTTGTTTGTACAGATGATTGGGTAAACACTTGTAAAGGTCCTAGGCAATTAGTAAATATGTTTATGGAAATATTATACTTAAAATGTAAACTGAATCACGTTTATTATCTAAAGTCTTTCAGAAACCCTCTTTAACCACCCTATTTTACAAATTAGAGAGAATTTTGCTTTTGAATTTCATGGTTATAGGATTGGCTCATCCTGACATGAGTTAAGACACACCCATCTATTAAGGATCTGTTAGAGATGTGCATGCAATCAGTAATATTTGCACCCTCACTGAAATAATTGTCCTTTAAAAAGAAGTTACCCCACAGTCATGCGGAACAGATAAAAATACTGCCAAAGTAAGTACAACATAAGCCAGCCCTCTAACTCTTCAAATTTTTGAGCTTTGGTGTAGTTCTGGTTTAAAAATATATGGATATTCAAGTTCTGTGTTGTATAGAGCAATAGAGATGGATATTCTTCCCATCTACTTATTCTTCCCACTTTAACACTGTTGTGAGGAGGTATTTCTGATACCCACCTACACCAGAGAGAATCTGGTCTACAGGCTGTTTAAATCTCAGTACACTGAAAGACATATTCAGATAACTGTTATAGACAAATCTTTTTGCAATATCTGCTATTCGTGGTTTTACCTATGTCCCACCAACAGGCCAATAAAATCACCACTCTAACCACTATTTTTAGGCCACATGCTCAGATTTTAGAATAAATGCTAAGACCCTCTTCAGCCAGGTCTAGCTAGAGGCTAGCTAGAACAGCTAAAGGCTAGCTAAAACAGAATTAACAGGATGACACAGTACAGCAGAATTAAATCAGATCAATTTAAAAATAGCATTCCCATAGTACATAACAAACACACAAAAAAATTTATCACGTAAATGTTATCAATGACTAGTATATTAAATCAAAAGTAACCTATAACTTTCATTTTGGCTGTAGGAAGTAGGTTTCCCATTATGATCTCATTAAAGTCCAAATAGGAAATGTAGGATGGATGGGAAAAGATATTTAGGAGAATTCTTGTTGTGAATGTTACTTTAAAGCTCCACCTCCTATGAAATACTTTTTAGAGCACAAACCAAGCAGGTGCAGGTTAATATGAGATTGAGACAACTAAGATCCTTCAGTACATTTTCTGGCCTGGGGTTGGGAGTATAGCAATGCCTTAGGTAAATCTTGGTGGATGTTCCTTGCTGGATAGTACACACAGAATCTCTAAGTCCTATCAGCATTGTATTGAGTAGACAGCTCTTTTTATACGAATTTTGATAATCAAAGCTAAGCTTATCCATTGGGTAATTATCTCTTTAAATTTTTTTATTCTTAATTAGAGGCATTTCTGGGATAGTGATGGTGTGTTCCCACTTCTCATTTATGCCTCTGGTGACTGAGCCAGGCTAAGGGTTAACTCTGGGTTAATTAATGTTTTATGTCCTATTCTGTGAGTGTAGACTTCAAGGTTTCTGAGAGTCTACAGGTTTCCCCTCCTGTTTTAAGCTTTTCAGGGAACAGGATGTCATAATATATATCTGCACTACTGTCAACTAAAAGCCTGTTTAGGCCTTAAGACATAAAACTCAAGATGATATAATCTGAGCATCTGAACAACCTGAACTGGATTAGTAAGGTTTTTTTAACTCTTACTAGAAGGAGTGTCTGAGACTGCCTTTTCTTCCACCATTAGGCATCTCAGCAGGAAGGACCTATTTTTACTGAAGAATAGTTTGTATGACTGAGAACTACTAAAATTGTTTTCTAGTGTTAAAGAATATCTATGTAAACTTCACTAAAGCTCCATGTGTTAAATAAAGAAAATTTATAAAGACATTTGAGAGGCTGCTCTTAAAATATAGCGGAGTAAGCTCGAAATATTATTCAAATTATACAGAAAGCCTGTTTTAAAATCACATGCTGTGTACAGCTGTGCTTCTTTAGTTTTGTTTTGGAAAGATGAACACCTGTTCACGCCTTGTAGCATGGCACATGAAAATGGCAGCACTGGATTCTCTAAAATGCCAAGCTCTATTTTGCTTTTTAAATAAAACACTTGGGTAAAACTTATAAAGATTGGGTCATCTACTAACTTTGATCCACATTAATTCTGACAGTAAAGGATGAAATATTCTTTTTGTAGTATAATTCCACATTCTTCAAGTAAGATGCGACTTTACTTGGCATTGTCTTGGATTACCATCACTGTTGCTTTTTCATGTATGCTTAAACATTTAAACCCAAAAATTTGACCTTAGTGTCATTGGTAGATCATAGTTAATACAGGAGGACAGGACACTGATACCCTAAGGCTCTTTTAGAACTGCATGGAGAACCAATTAAAACTCTGCATTATGGGTCTAGTTCCTTTGACCTCACTACAATAATTCCCTCTTATCATGCGATTTCTCTTCTTGTAATTCAAATATCCAGGAATCCTGTTACCAAAAGTCAGCTTTATCCACTGGACACAAAGCATTCTTTTGTAGTGGTAGTGTTGACAGCATCCAAAAAAAATATCTGGGAAAAGGGCATTGATTTTTTTATTTTTCACCACACTCAACTGATGGAAACAGCCTAATACCAGGAACAGTGATCAACTTTCTCTATACACTAGAAGTAATTTGTTGTGACTATAATATATAATTTTATTAATTAATTCTATTCTGTATCTTTCTACATCAACAACTTTAAAGGCAACAGCTGTTAATGTACAAGCTGTTGCGCAAAATATACTAAATGATTTGTGGAATCAGATCTTCCTCTGAAAAATATTGCATCTTTACTTCTATCCTTAACAGAGTTTTATTTCTGGTTGCCACATCTCCTACCCTCACTCATTTCCATTTGTTATTCTACTTTGTTTCAGTGCTACTAACGGCCATTTCTTAACAATATCTTGAAACTCTGCAATCTTACCTTTAGTAAGGTCTTTGGCACTCTCTGTTTAACATCCTCACAGACAAACTGACAATGTATAGGTTATATCAGAGGACTGTGAGGTGGATTGAAAACAAGAATGGCCAAGCTGAGGGGGTGGCATGAAGTCCAGCTGGAGGTAAGAGAGTGCTGGTGTCTCCAGGCATCAATATTGGAACCAGTACTAATACTCTCATTAATAACTTGTATGAAGGGCCAGAGTGCACACTCAGAAAGTTCACAGATAACACAAACCTGGATAGAGTGACTAATACATCAGATGGGTGCACTGCTTTCCAGAGCAACCTTGACAGGAAGGAGAATCTAGAAGATAAAAACTCTCATGAGGTTCAACAAAGGGAACTGCAAAGTCCTGCACGTGGGCTTTAATAATCCCAGGCTCCAGTACGGGTAAGGGGCTGACTGGCTGGAAAGCTGCTCTGCAGAGAAGGATCTTGGGGTCTTTCCAACCAATATGCTCACTGTGAGCCAGCAATGTGCCCTTGCAGCAAAGAAGGCCAAAAGACCCCTGGACTGCATTAGAAACAGCACTGCCAACAGGTCAATACCTTCCCCCATATTCAGCCCTGGTGATACACAGCTGGAGTGCTGAGTCCACTGCTGGGCTCCTCTCATGGTTTAACCCCAGCCAGCCACTAAGCACCACACAGCCGCTTGTTCATTTCCCCCCAGAGGAATGGGGAAGAGAATTGGAAGAGTAAAAGTGAGAAAACTTGTGGGTTGAGATCAAGACAGTTTAATAGAGAAAGCAAAAGCCACACAGGCAAGCAGTGCAAAACAAAGAGTTCATTCACCACTTCCCATAGGCAGGCAGGTGTTCAGCCATTTCCAGGAAAGCAGGGCTCCATTACACACAATGGTTAACTCGAGAAGACAAACATCTTACTCCAAACCTCCCTGCCTTCCTCCTTCTTCCCAAGCTTTAATCCTTAGCATGACACTATGTGTATGGAATATCCCTTTGTTCAGTGGGGTCAGCTGTCCCAGATGTGTCCCCTCCCAACTCCTTGTGCACCCCCAGCCTCCTTGCTGGTATGGTGGTGTGAGAAGCAGAAAAGGCCTTGGTTCTGTGTCAGCACTACTCAGCTGTAACTAAAATGTAGCTGTATCATCAATGCTGTTTCCAGCACAAATCCAAAACACAGCCCATACCAGCTACTATGAAGAAACTTTACCCCAGCCAAAACCAGCACAGCTCCCCAGTGCAAGACAGATTTAAACCAGCAAAGTTTGTCCAGCAAAGGGCAATTTAGGTGATTAAGAGGCTGGAGCATCTGACATGAAAGGCTGAGATAGCTACAAGTGTTCAGTCCAGAGAAGAAAGGGCACAGATGGTTCCTATCCATGTGTATAAATAGCGGATAGAAGTGAAGGAAAAAGAGGGAACCAGACTCTTCTCAGTAGTGCCCAGTGACAGGGTAAGAGGTAATGGGCACACTTTAAAACACATAAAATTCCATCTGAACATTAAAACATTTTTTTTTTTTACTCTGTGTGAGTGATCAAACCATGGACCAGGTTGCCAAGAGAGCTGTGGAGTCTCCATCCTTGGACATATTCAAAACACAGAAGGACACAGCCCTAAGCAACCTGCCACAGCTGACCCTGCTTAAGCAGGGATTGAACTAGATGATCCCCAGAGGTTCCTTCCAACCTCAACTATTCTGGGAATTCTAACACTGAGATATGGTTAACATTTTCATTACTGTATCTTATAAAAGCCACATGAGAACAGGACAAAAAAGGATTAATTCAATCTCCAGGTTGCCACCATCTCAAAGTCAAGGTATTGCTTTCTTAACTCATCAGTCTTAAGTGAAGTTAAGACTTCCATTTTCAGACCTCATAGTTGAAGGTCAGATTGTTTTAAAAACATTACTGTAATTTATTTTAGCTTAGTTCACACCCACATGTTCTCATCCCCACAATGATTTTCAGTCTAACTGTATTTTCCCCTCCCACATATTTATAGAGATGTGAGCTTATTTAGCTTTTATGGGCTCTTACAATATACTGTCCATTCCTGTGATCAATCTCATAGCCTTTCCCTGCACCTGCTCCGGTTTTAATTCATCACTCATGAACATGGAGCAGCAGAATGATACATGCTATTTCTAAAAAACATTATATTAATGCCTTCCTCTCTATACTGCCTAGTCTTTGTAGTAACAGATCTTTTATTCATCTTGCCAAACTGGAGAAATAATTACAACAGAGGACCTGGATGCATATTTGCACTGTGCTTACAGTCCATACTAGTGTGACTAACAGATG
Source organism: Empidonax traillii (assembly GCF_003031625.1). Taxonomy (NCBI): domain Eukaryota; kingdom Metazoa; phylum Chordata; class Aves; order Passeriformes; family Tyrannidae; genus Empidonax; species Empidonax traillii. The sequence goes on from NW_020955582.1 coordinate 108,582, forward strand.
TGAGGCCCCTTTCTGCATCCTCATCACAATCATAGGGCTATGTCATGCTGGCTGCAGCCATGTCATGAAGATCTTGCTTCCAGCCAAGGATAATTTAAGTCTTTTCATTACAGTTGTATTTCCACCCATGCACATTCTCTGAGTCAGCAAACTGCTTTTCTCAAGAAATCTTCAGCAGCCTCTGTAAGATGCCTTGAGAAGTAGAAAGATCTTAGCCGTGAGAGGATCTAAATCAAGTCCAGCACATACCAAACTACTCAGCAGAGAGTAGGTGAGTTTGGCTTCCTTTAAACAAGAGGAAACCTGCATTTTAAATCATGCCTATGAGAAATATTTTCAAACTTATTCTCTGTGTGTACCTAGTTTTCTCCATGAAGAAGAAGTAAGGTCTGGGTTAAAATTTTCAAGAGTAGGAGAAGTGACTTAATCTCATCACTCACTTATGAAAATGAGACTTCAGGGCTTTGAAATCTACATTTTAAGTAAGTTCCTAAATTAGAGAATACACTGAAGCAGAGTTTTAGCAGTAGGGCAGGCCATTTGATAGCCCAAAAATAGCCATTAGCAAAGCAAATATAACTCTTAAGAGACGTAATCTATTTAGAAGAACTTTGGAAGGTAGACGGTGATGGAAGGAGGGGCAAAGCTAATGTAGGACCACTTATGATGTAAATGGAATATGATCCCATGACATCCTGAAGCTTGGGATATATTTGTTCATGAGATACAAGCTCATCATCTACACAGAGATAGGAGAGCCTTGTAATACTACATTTTTCTGCCCGCTCTCCCTAAAATTTTCAAGGAAAGTGAGGTAAGAGAGTTATAACACAAAGCAGGAGAAATTACTCTTTTATATTGAACAATCTTACACTGTGCAGTGCCAGCACACCTGGCAGTTTTGTGCTCTTTCCTCCTTTTTGCAGTTATACTGTTTACAATAAGACTTTGTTTCTTCCTGACATTTATCATGTCATTACAGCCACTAATATGTGAAAGCCTATTTTCAAATCCCTATAACTATTACTCCTCCTATCTTGAAGCAAATTTCTTTTCTTGGAGCAAATATATGATGTAAGGAGTGGTGGAAGGTGATATTTTTTTTTGTTTGAATGTAATAAAGTCTACAGAACTAAAAGAAGCTGAAATCTAGTTCCCATTTTCTGGCTTTTGTAACCACAATTCCACTTCCAAATATTTTGCCACTTAGAGTGACTGTGTATGTTTTTAGGAAGGAAGCAAAGGGCAATCCAATATTAGGTAGACTTACTGTAGCTAAAATTATAAATATCAGTTCACTGAGAACTTACCCTCAATTTATTAGCCAATGTTATCCTCGGTATCTTGATATACATACAGTGCCATGCATTCTTCTAGTTCTCAGCAAAATGGATTTGCCTCCTGTCTCACGTAGGATTGTATAATTGTACTGCAAATGAATACAGTCACTCTAAAGAAAGGGACACCCTTTGGTAGAGATTATATTTTTAGAGTGTCAGTTATAAAGATATACTAAAGCGGTAGCTCCCTTTTACTGGATAATAAACATAGCCCAACAGCTGAAAAGATATATTTACAATCTTCCACCAGAATCCTCCCAACCCCTTACAGCTAAGAAAAACAAGTGGGCCACTGCAGAGTGTCCCAGAACTATTTTGGTATTGGGGAAAGTGCAAGTTCCAAAGCAGTATGGAAAAATGCCCTGCCAGCTGCTCCCCTCTCATTCAAATGTAGGCTTAAGTGTCTTCCCTGGTCAACTGGTAGATAAAAGCACTTTCAGATAAGTTGCTTCTACATCATTAGTGCCACATCCATAGAGATTTTTGGGTGTCAAAAGGCTTAAAGGTTCAAATGAAATGCTGGAAGCTAAACGAGTATAACACCTTGGCTGACCTACAGTAACTGGCTTGTGTAAGTCAACAAAAAACCCACAGTGTAACTCACGGCAGCTCAGCTCCCTTCTCTGGGGAGTACACTCACTCGAATTACTTGTGTCTGCCACATACTAAGAGGACAGAGCATAGAGACCCATTGAGGCACAGTAACATTACCTCATACCAACTGGCTGTGCTCTGAGTATGATTTGTATTTATAAATATAAATCTGCTTTCAAAGCTCTGGCACCTGAAAGTCATTGGTGCTCTAACCCTCACCAGTCATGTTCGCCAAGTGCCACACGTTCTACCACCCTGCATGCCAAGATCTTGTTTTAGCTAAGCATTTCAAGGGCCTATCTCATGCCTACTGATCACAAGCTATCAGGTCTGTGCTTTGTCTGCTGATCAACCCAATAGACAGGCTTACAGTACAAGTGCCACACCAAGACCAGATTAAAACACTAGGTATTATACACATTTTTACTTAGAAACACCGCCAAAGGAGAAGGTGTCATCCCCTACCTTTTCCATAGCTGTCTAGAGTCTGGCATACTAAGGGGGGAAATAAGAGACTAAGAGTCTCTTATATATAAGAGACTAAGAGTCCAAGAGCCAGACAGACACAGTCTGGCTGCTAGTGCTGTAACGTTAGTACTTCCCTGTCAAGAAAGCAGTCATAATTGAGCAAGTAATCATAAGCTGTAACATCACCTCTTTAATCTTGACTGTTTTGTTTCTTCAAATTAATGCTTTTCATCGGTATTAGAATCTCCTCTTTCTTCAGAATGAGTTTGACTGCTTGTAAGTTGCAGTCAAAGGTAGGACTGAAGCTGACTTACACCAAAACTCAGTAGCTATAAGCAAAGTACCTTCAGCTACCACACAGTACCAGGATACTGCCCAGATCTGTACAGCTGAAGCCAAACCCAAACCCAATGCTCTTGTAATCTCAGTGCTGTTGCCTAGGCTAGCTAGATCAGTCTGCAAGTGTTGCTGTCACACCTTTAACTGTAATGTAGATACAGTCACAGGTAGTTGCCATTAGTGCTCTGAACTCATACAGACACCAAAACTGGCAATTTGCCTTCTCAACAATTTGAAAAACTAAATTTTTGTGAGTAGGCTAGGTTTTATTAGAAACTATGGATCACAACTGACATGAAAAAGCTGAGAAGCATCCTGGGAATTACATCTATCTCAGTGCAAACTGCCAAACATCCAAGACATCCTGAAGACTGCTATTTCAAAATGAAGAGATTCTAGACATCCATTATACCACATTTTGATTGTCTAACCTAATGCTCTTAAGAACTCAAGTTATACTAAAACTTAAGAAAAAGTAGTTAAGCTGTGAGAAACTCCTATTAATCTGCCAAGATTAATAATTTTCCCATTTTACTTTTTCTGAAAGCAATATATTACACTATAGCAATGTCTCATTTTTCTTGCAGTACAGGTATATATTTAAGGTAAACTATAACATATTATACACACATGAATGAGCCCCACTTAAGAAACTATTTTGAAAAAATACTTTGGTGATCCAAGCATCCAGAAAAGAACCAAGCCTAACAAAATGCTAAGACCTAAAAATGTCTTAGACTTTCTGGGATTTTTATCCTCTACTCAGTTTCAGCTCTGATGTATAAGCAATAATCAAGAGGCCATGTTGCAGATGGAGAGGGAAAGAACTACAAAATAGAACAGCCACCTTCCTATCAACTAACCCTGAGAACACATCCCATGCAGAATGGCACTGTTGGAAGAATTACAGCCTCCATATCACCTTTCATACATTCACATCTGCTATAATAAAGAATTTTTTCAAATATGTTCAGGCTTTTCTCAAGGGTTTTGCTTTTTTATCTGCCAATAAGCAAATTCTATCTTCAGTTTCCGCCTCAAGATTGAAGGCAAAGGCTGGAAGCTTCTGCTACAACTTCCATATGCAGAATCTCTTGTGTGGGCAGCTCCACAAGAAGCTCTTCACAGCAGACTGTAGCTCAGAAGACATTGATGGCTGTGTTTGCACAATGTAGTGACAGTAGATATAAACACCGGGCATGTTTTACATTTCATTTCAGAGCATGTGAACTATGGGCATCCAGAAGATGGAACATAAATACCAGAGAGGAAAACCCAGAGTCACTGCCTGTCACCTCACCTTTGCAACAATGGTAGCTATGAAACATGCTATCACATAAATGCAGGATTAAAATCTTTCACACTCTTTTTTTTTTAATAGGGTAGAGGGGGACATATAGACTTAATTGCACACAAGTATAAAATAAGCCAAGAAATAAGCAGCTTTCTTAAATGCAAATGCAAAATGCATGCTACTGGTTGTAGAGAGGACTATCTTTTTAAGAGAAACAATATGCATCATGAACTGACATCTGTGGCAGATACAGAATCAAAATAAAGATAAATGACACACAGAAACTAAGGAGTCTTTGTTGTGTGTTACTGTCAGTGGAAAGCCCAACTTGACTGTAATAAAGAAGAAGCTGTCAGCAAACTCATTGCTGACGGTGGCCTGAGGGCTGAGTAGCACCATTCAAACAATGGGTAGGACCAACATGAGAAAGAAAGTGGAACCCAAAACGTGCTGTTTGATCCTATCCCATCTGCGGTTCCTCCCAGTGACATTGTTCTGCAGCCTAGCCAAAAGCCAGACCCACATTTGCAAGTGCCCTTACTCACCGAATTCCTATTGATTTCAGTGGGCATCCAGCTCCTAAATGCATTTGACAGTGCAGCTTTACTGCCTTTGCTGTTCAACAGCAGTGAGAAGCTTTCACACTACACTGTTTCTGCCTCAATACCTTTTCAGGAGAAGGGGAAAAATACGTTTGCATCTTAGGCATGATTCATATCTGTTTTGCAAGGAGATAACCACACAGCTAGCACAAAAAGATATATCAAGAAGTATATAATTATGTATGGCTTTTAATAGCAAGCGACAGCAGTGGCTGGCTACCACTACATTATCATAACTCTTTCAGAAATTCCGACAGTTAGTCCAATATTAAGGAAATTCCTATTCACCTCTTTCTTTCGCAGATCTTTAAAAACTAGCTTTAAGGCTCTGCAACTGTGTCATGTTTGACAGCTATTTTATATACAAAATGTATTTAGGTACAGTTGTCTGTCAAGCAGTTTGATTGCATCAGTTTATAATACTGCAATGCGATGCATTTAAGGTGATTTTCTTTAGAGTTATGTTCTGTTAGTGTTCTATCCCTCTTATGAGAGAACACAACTGAAGGAAAAAAGAAAAATAGCATATGGTAGCTATTGCCAAAATAAACACATACCACATCTTGTTCTGAAACTCTACATGCTACTCAAGTTACTTTAGGAGTAAAATGAGTTTTTAATGAAATCAATTCCATTTATTGCCTCCTGGGTTTTGGGGGGTTTTTTTTGCCTGGCAATGGGACATCTTTGTTGTCATTACAAAGATCTAACATTCATTTAAAAAACCCCAACAAAACAAAACAAAAAACCACAGCTGTGCTAGAAATTATGAATGTCGAAGGAAATTGAGAATGGTAGCACATGCTGAGTCTTGTTCTCCAGCACGTTACCAGAAACACATTAGGTTTTATCCTAAGAAATTCTGATTAGGGGTAAATTCTTCTTGCTTTGGAAAAAGAGAGAAATGTGCAAAATGACACCCAGTATTTACAATACTTTTAATGCTCAAATGGTTCATGGACATACCATCACAGATACCACTTATTTTTGCATGCCACAGTGTCATCACAGATCTTTAGCAGTGACAGCTGACTGACAGTTTATCTCCTTTTGCATAAAGGAGACATAGCTACTGGTCAGACTACACTGCTCCCACAGGAAAAAAAGCAGTCTTTCTTTCTAGAACAAGGACTTGGAAAAATAGGACTTAAAATGTCTTCTGGTCCAGTCCTCTAGTCTAAGGCAGAAATGTTAGGGTTTAAACAGTATTTTGACATTTTTGAATCTGTATCTAAAATAGCCCATATTTGATGACTAGAAGATACAGGTGAAACCAAACCTCCCCCGCCCCAGAAGAGGCTTTCACTCTGTAAACTAATTATGGAAAAAAATATGAAGAGTGATACTCCAGGAGTTGCACTTGAATTACATAGTTTGATCTGTGGGAGGTTATTGTAAGCTGAATGTTGTGCCTTGAAAGTGATGCCTTTAGTATGAAAATTCCTGAACACAGGAATGCCTAGGTCCCCAGGCCTTGCCACTGGCTTACGGGAATTTGGTACACTGTAAGCACATCAGAACAGTTACCAAAAATTGCCTGATAAAAAAATACAGAAAAATACCTGCTTTATTTTCTTTATCTATTAGAAATTTTGTACCAAAGTACTGATATTATTAGACACATAAACTAATACATCCAGCTTCCAGGTAAGCAATTATTCCTTTCTCATCAATAAATAATGAGAATTAATGTTGTTTATCAGGTGATAGAAGTGTCATCTAAATAACTGAATGTTTTGTGTTCCTCCTGAAAACAGTGTGATCTTAATCCTGTTTATGTATGATGCATGGAACAAATTTGTTTCCCTTCTGAAGATATTTGTATTTTCTTACGCTTTACCAATTACTTTTATGTAACAAAAACCCCGGACTGTAAAAAAATAAAAGTTAAGCACATTTTCAGAGGTGTTCTCCTGCTTAGTCATCACATTTTGGGAACAAAATGTTGGCTCTTTGTTAAGGAAGAAATATCAGAAATACCATATGCAATGAAGTTCCCAAAATGGTAGCTGGCAGCAGCAGCAAAGTGCTTTCACTGATGCAAAGACCAAAAGCTTAATTCACATGGGCAAAGGATTTTTACAAGCTGCAGCTAGCATGCACCATAAAAGCATCTTTGGTCTCTTTTTTTATGCCATTCTCTTTTTCTTCTTGATGCTCACTCTTATTACTTTATTTTTCAGAAATTCTTTCTATACTTCCACTTCACCTTACTTTCAGATCAGCCTAGAACTCACTACCTACATGTTCTCAAATTACAACCATTTCATTCTAGAAAGACTCAAAATCAAACCCAAGTTAACTTGTAACTATTTCAGTCTTCTTTTGCACACAACTGGATAACCTTATCGCTGTAGAAATAAGCAGGCATAAAGGGAAGAAACCAAACAAAGAAAGGAAACTGGGAAACACAGATTTTTTTTTTTTTAAAAGCGAGGTGACTCAGTTACATTCTGTGTGCTTCCCCCAAGTCCCAAATTTTTTACATATTTAAGTACTGTATGAAGAAGTATTTTTTTAATTCCTTTTAAGAAATAAAGTCCCAAACTTCAAAATGACCAGTTCCCCAGGACTCCTTCCTTGTTTGCAGACTTTGCTACAGATCTGCTCAGTCTTCCGCTACTCTCCTCTGTCCAGCCACTGAGCCTCATTTTAGTTTTGGGAGGCTTAACTCTCTACCTGAGCAGACACTGCCTTCACTGCCCTCTTTGCTATGATTCTGATCCTTGGATGAGGCTTTTCTTTACCAGATGCAATCCTCTCTCATTCTTAGCACCTCTGCTCTTTGCTTGTTCTTTGTAGGTTAACCAAGCTACCTACTACTCCTCCTCAAATTCAGTTTTTAATTTTTTTTGTGCTATTACACAATCACAATTCATTCACACAAATCATAGTTACCCCTATGCTATAGCATTCAACTGTGCCTCTCTCTGCCCTTGACAAATATGAAATGCCCCTTCTGAATATCCTTCTGAAGACTCACCCATTCGCTGGCACAACCCTATATATGTGCACTCAGGTTGGCTTCACACACTGCCTTACATGTGCTGTTTCTGAGCACAATCTTTTCCTCACACTCAATCACACCCTCTTCTTCCTTTAGTACTCTTCAACTTTTACAGCACAATGATATTACTCACAAAGCTGAAGTTTTCAAGTCATGTTAGATGTGAATGTCACCAAGCAAGAATGCTGAAGGTCAAGGTGTTAAGAAGCTATCTTGTAGCTGCAAAAAGAAAAGGTAAAGTGGAGTATGCATTAGTTAGTGGCCTATGAAATAGAATCATCAGTGGTTCACCTGAAAAGACAACGTGAAGGAACATCCCGTTTGAGTTTATATTATGCCCACATTGAACAGATGCTACACAGTGTTCTTATGATGAAATAACATTATCTAAGTAGCTGGATTCATAAAGCGTTACTCAAAAATAAAATATCTGAAAGTATAATTCATTTATATCATTCTACATTTGAAACTGGCTTTAGTATTTAAAGTCTATTCACTGAGGAATGGAATGAGGTAACATACTGTACATCAAGTTAAAGCTCGTAATGTGACAAATGCACAATAGCTATAGACATGAAAGATGTCTTCAAATATCTACCAGGAGAGCAATGTTATGGTTGCATTTTTAGAAGTATACCGTCCCTAAAATAAGCATGAATTTTACAGTAGCCTAAAAAATCAGTCTACTGAAGCAGTTTCTCTGCATGAATCAAAATCATTGTAACAGGAAAGTCAGTAAAAGAACTCATCTTACCTTGAAACAAACTACCATTTCTGCATAATGCACACATATTATTTTTAAAAACTGTTAAGGATGGGTAGTGTCAGCATCAATTTTAAATTTCTGCAGTAAAGTACTTGTACTACATGTTCGTTCTTTGTAATTTAGACTTTATTATATAAGAGGTCTGTACATTGAGTTCAACTGAGGATAAATCAAGGGCCAGACATCTCATCATAGTTAAAAGGGACTGTTCCAGCGTTGTTGAACCAAGAAAGCGTACCAATGGAGTCCACAACACAAAAAAATTAATATGTAATTATTAGTAATTTGCAGTGGTCAAGAATGAAATAGTTTTCTGATCTCTAATACTGGGGCAATGCTTACACATCAAACTCACAACAGTCTTACAAAGCACAATACCATTTCCACAACCTGATCTATTCAGGTCACTTCCACATACATGAAAGCCCCAAAAGACTTCAGATTTTTGTCAAAAACCATCTGGCAGCAGGCTACACATGAATATGACATAAAACTGATACAAAGGGGATAACACTTCCCAAGGTAAAAAAAAGATAAAAGGAAACTTTGAGATAATCAGAGAAAAATAGAAAAGGAAGGAGGGATTAAATGAGGTATGTTAAAAATGAGGATGTCAAAAAGCACATGCTCGGCATTTATATCACAGATTTTTAATTCATGTGGGTTTATTTATTCATTTTACTGGAATTTGTTTGGTGTCACGATGCATCTCTAAAAATTATTTGCGCTTATGCCAACAATTTTGGTCTTACTATAGGGGAAAACTAGTACCAAATTGCAAAGTCCAAGTATTCAATTGCAAAATCTGGTTTCAGCCACATTCCAAGGCAAGCATCTTGACTCTGTTAGGTGATTTCAAAAGACATATCATTACTTCTAATAGTAACAAATTTGCAGTAGCAAATACAGCTGATCTTTTAGCATTTTCATAATCAGGATATCATTTGCAAAGACTATGCCTTCTAATAATCTAAACTAGATTTGTCCTCAGCCAAATTCTAAATCCTATTCCAAACTTAATTTAAACCATGATATTTTCATTTCTTTTAAAACTCAAAATGGTAAGATCTGTAGTAAAGCACTCTCCTTGGTGAATCATTCTTGCTAGATTCCTGCTAGATTCCATAGGACACGTTTAATCCACGGGATCTTCCCTCTCTCCCTAGGATTAATCTTCATGATTCAGGCAGAAGGAAAGTGTGACAAAAACTGAACCACAGAAATCAGGTCTATAATTATCATTTTTTAAAAGGTTGGTTTTGATATGTCTTATGTTTCCAGTAATGCATTGCTATTGCCAGAATTTTCTTTCTTATATACATATCAAGATGTTTTATCTAAACTCTTAAAAACAGTAAGGCTCGGGAAATAATATAGAAATCAAAAGAAGGCTCATCCTTTTATATCCTGTGAGAAATGTTAAAACTTGGTACTTAAATAAGGTGTTCCCTAAATTCTTATCTCAGAGCTGTACTTTACCATATAATTTATATACACATACCTTAAGCAGATACACTGTCTTTTAAGGAATTTTACATTATTTTCTTCTTCCTTTTGTCCCCAGAGAAAAAAATTAAGCACTCACTCAGAAGAATCAGTTTTAATTTAATCATTAATTTTACTACTTTATAAATCATTTATCCCAGTAAAAGCAATATTAAAATTTACATTAAATAGAAAATGAAACTTTTAAAAATCAAATTTTAGTTCTAAATATGCCTAAGACTGCTAAAACTTTGTCAGTTCTCTACACTCCCACTTGACCTGTTGAGAATGAGATGGACCCAGCACCATCCCTGAAAATTCACAGGAAAATTCACACAAATAAGGAAGCCTTCAGGTAAAGCTGAAAACTGTATTTTAGGAAATCTTATGATATATATGTAGAGCTACAATGCCATTGTGTAAGTCAACTACGATTAGATGAACAGTTCTTCAGTAAAGTTACAAATCTTGCACGAGCATGGTGGAAGGATGAAATTTGTTGCATTTATTATTTCATTTAATAAGACAACAAATGAAGTAATATAGCAAAAGCAGAATAATTAAAAAAAAAAAAAAAAGCAGCCTTTAGATGATTGACATGGCCATAAGCTGAAGAGACATAGTCTATCAATACTAGCAACAGACAAACCAGACAACTCCTAGAACTGCAAAAAAATTTTCCTCTTCTTCCTGAGAAACACTGAATTATCATAGTAGAAAACGTTTTTCTTCCCTGAAGGAATTTGAAAGAGTTGGATTTGTTCCCAAACTCAGGAAGTAGGGAACTTTAATAAAACAATGGACAGATCAACTCTTACTGTGGTTCTCCTTTACAGGCAGTAACAATGGAAAAGGTATTAATTTACAGCATACTTATCCTAAACACCACTCCCATCAATATTTTAACAGTTGTCATCAAAGGACCAGTAAAATCTGAGCCTCATTACACTGAAAGATGTGAAGCTGTTAACACACATCTCAACAAGAAGTTGAAATACAGAATCAACCACCTCCAGGTTTTGATTTGAAATCGCTTGCATTTATTGTCTCTCAGGACATAGTTCAGTAACCATTTACTCAGCTGCTATTGGGAATGAGCAGTAGTTATTATAAAGTAACCAATATACTAACTTTGAGAGAAATTCCATGAGGAAGACTTGATTTTATTCTGTATAACTGCATTTTTTATAAGTGTTTTTTCTTAATTTATCTTCCTAAAATTTGGGCAGCTGAAATTACTATTAAGCAATACTATATCACTGGTGAATTGCTTCTCAAGACTACCTGCATACATATATTGGACTACTTTCATACTAGTTATATGAGGGGAAAAAAACAAAATACAAAAAGAAATAAGTTTCAACAGATACTTATCGAGATGTGCAATTTAAATAATTTACAACTAAATACATGTAAACATTTAATTAATCAACATGGACTGTTCAATAAAGAAAACCACTCAGAGCACTGCTCAGAAAAACAACTAGAAGTTCCCTTCTTGACTTTTCCTAATTTGAAGTTTACTGGGTCTCAGTGACCATTCTGGTGATCTTCCTCAAATACAAATTCTGTCTCACAGGCCCTGGAAAGCTTTCCGAAGACAGTTTGCCAAAATAAAGACAATTCCTCAGTAAAACTTTCTTTACTAGGGAAAAAAAAAAAAGAAATTGAAGGAGTCCTGTCTAGCTCTAATAACATATTTTTGTTTGAATCCATCCCCCACATAGATACCATTTTATTGTAGCCATACACAGAAAACATATTCCACCTGCGCAGAAGCTGAGCAACAGAACCCAAAGCATATGGAAATCACTAGGCTTAAATACAGAGCCACCATAGTGATTTCCTACTGCTATCAACACGTACATTTAAATGCAAATCTTCTGTTTGCCCACAGACTGTCCTTGCAGGATTTCCTATGTGCGACAACAAAACAGTCACACATCTGTGCTTTTGACCTCAGCAGAGCCCTTAGGAATAGCTTAAATGCTACCTTCTGCTGGCCCTCTTAAAACTAGGAGGTTCAACTCTTAAATTGCAAACAGCTTCAGTGCATATATTTAGTAACAGTAGAAGAACCACAGTCTGAAACAAAAGCACTGAAATAAAAGTGACAATACCAGGCCCCACTGTAATTTGGCTCCAAAGCTAGTAATACATTGATTCACCATACACCCTCTTTAAAAACAGAGCAATGATCAGCTTACACGTGTGGATGTTTTTCAAGTAGCCCATAATCAATCTTAGAGTCTTGTAAAGGGTCATAAAGATGACAGTGACTAACTATGATTAACAATTTGTGTGCTATCTATTATAAGTCTACTCCACCCATACTGACCTACAGATCTGTAGTTATTTTTGAGGTATTTTCCAACCTAAGTGATTCTATGATTTTATCATCTGCTCTTTTTTAAAGGAGCTTCAAATAAGAAATATTAAGCCTGATTACATGCATAAGGGTCAAGAGCCAACATTCTGGAATGAAGCCTTCAGATGAAAATGGTGGAGAGGGTTCGGGGTTTTTTATTGCCTTCTCTGCCACCACACCTTGTAGTAATCACTTTTTCCATTTACCTTTGAAATTCAACCAGACATAAGAGCAAAATTTAATCACTGTTTACTTCTCATGTGGAATTACCTTCAGTAATTATCTCAAGTATTTCTTGGACTCATAGGTACACAAAATAGCTTATACTCCTATTTAGCACAGTTCCTTATAAAGCACAGCTTAGTCAAGTCTCCAGTGTTTCTGCCACAAATTACTGTTTTTCTACAGTTAAAAAAGATGTGCATTATCATACAAACTCTTCTGCTAGATTTATACAGTGTCATATCGGAAATAGGCTCAAATAGTAACTTGGCTACACAAACATAACAAAATAAACATAATAAACAAATGACGTGTTCAGTGGAATCAAGTACCAAGTCTAGCCAAGCAGACTTCCGTTAGATTAGGAAAGAAGATTGCTTAAATGACATTCAGTCCTTCTATTTTTCATGCATCTGAAAATAATACAATTTTTTTTATTAACCTGGCTTCTAAGAAGTAAGTTCTGCCAGAAGGAGCTGCATATTTTAAGGTAAGGCTACTATCAACTCTTTGCCTCAGCCCACTGCTGGAAAACATATTCTGCAGTAGATTTAACCAAACAGAACATGAACCTATCTCTTGGCAACTCGGTTCATAGTCCCATCTCCTCTGTACCTTAAACCAGGACTCTGGAGCAGCTGATATTTGTTACAGGCTTGCTGCTGCTCTGGGAGTGATAATATCTTAACCAGGTAGACCTCCAAAACTATTTGAGTATTTACTCAGCTTTGAGTCAGTGAAGTTCTATTTTTCCAAGACGCCCAGCTCCTCAAAACCTAGGCGTATTTTACCCTTTTTTATTCAGGAAACTGAATGAGGACCAATGCAGAATCTACTCATACTACTACAATTTTCACAGAGTCACACTTCTAATTTTTTTTACACATAAAGCAGGATGTCACTGCAATCACTGGAAGGCATAACTTTACCACTGAACAAGATTAGTAAGTCATACAGTCTCTCCAAACAACAGCTACTAACACTAAAAATAGTCTACTACAAGAATTAAATCAAAACTTAAATAATAATAGTGTTACGGCAATGAATTTGTAACTAAGGAGGAGAAAATACTAAGGACCCAAATGTGAAATGCATCTTTCATGGGAAGAATATTTATGAATATAAAACTAAACAACAGGGGATCCCATTAACAAAGCCCTACTCTAGAGGCTTAGAAGCTTAAACTTAAATTTAAGGTTACATAATGTAACAGAAAATCTGAAATACACAACAATGATCTTAATTCATACTTATTTCATAAAGTCTGGATAAATCCTTTGGGTTTTATGTTGCCTCTATGACAGAGATAAAAGAATTTTGCATTAGTTGAAAAAAATTTTCAGGTACTTTAGATGAAGTTGCGTATCATCAATATAGCTTTATTGTAGAAGCCAAATATTATATGCTCAACAGTTATGTAAAGTACTACTTTTTCTATCTTGCTAAAAGAAGTTAAATTTTAAGCAAATCCAAACCAATCACAATTCACTAAACACAAAAATCACCCAAAAAATCATGCAATTCTCTTAATATATAAAAATAAACATGCTCAGATGTCTAGTTTCAAATGAACACAGCTGTATTTAATTGATTCTCCCTTTTCATTAACAGGTGATTATTATTTATCCCCTTCTATAAGCATTTGTTACTAAACCCTATCTTTACTGGCAGGGTCTCTTTTACCAGACATCAAAGCAACGCTGAATTTACTTTTGATAAAAGTCAAGATTATAAAGCTGGATTGGCAGACAGTAATAGTGTAATTGCATATGGATCATACATGTTGTTCAATGATAATAAACCAAAGGAAAAGGTACTTGTTGGCAGCCGTAGCAGTGCTCTAGATTCACAAGAAAATTCGGGAGCCCTGTGGATGGTGAATGCAACCCTATCGCACTGAGCACGCACAAGTATTCTCTTCAAAGCGCAGCTTACAAAAGATTCAGGTGACGATGTGGCTCTAAGGGAAAAGACAATGTGGGACTTTCTTTATAAAAGCTCCTTTACATAGAAGTACAATTTAGTAATATGTAAGTGTTCCAATTTTTAAAGTTCTCCCTGTTCAGTGTTTACCAGAAGAGAATGCATGTATGAGTTGTCAAGCCTTTTGCGTAATTTTTTGGCACTTAAAGTAATGCTGGCACTTTCATAACTGCTAAATCATTAGAAAGATGATATTTTAAGTCTGCAGGGAAGTTAGCTCGGCACTGTTCTCACTTGCATACTTACTTAGAGTAATATTTTTCCTGCCAAATAATATAAAATCTCAGAAGAATCACTAGTCCCTTGGGTAGTAAATCACTTTAAATAAGAATTAACCTGGCAAATTTAGCGAACCCGTTCTCTAAACCAAATGTTCTTATATTCAAATATGTTTAAGATTTTTTTCTAGGTTTGGGAAAGGTGCTAACCAGGCTGGTTGTCATGTTAACCTTTCCAACCAAAACACTACAGTTACTGCAAATTCTGCTGAAATGATGACTGAGCCTACAGCTGCAGGCAGCCTTTCACCCAGCTACAATGGAGCTGAATGAGGATCTACTGTTCCAAAAGCCCACCCTATGCAGCACTAGAGGGATCCATTCTCAAGACACTGTTCACTTTTGGATTTTTGTCCTGGTTTAGCTGTTGAATATCAAAGAAATGTTATAACTGTGACAGAACAAATGATCACCTAGAATAATTGTAACCAGAGACACTAGTTTTCCTAATATAAAGTAATTAATTTGATGTGCTATTTGCAGAGGTGAGAAAAAACCTTAAATATCCATTCCTCTTCAGAGCAAATGTTAAGTAGAGGACTGAGAGTACCTCCAAAGCAAATATTTCTTTTTTATAAGCCATCATAAACTACAAGTGGAAAAGAAAGTCACATAAAACTTGCCAGAACATAGTTATTGAACACTGCAGTTTCTAATCTCCGCAATAAATGTAGGTCAAGGGAACTGGAAAATCTAATTACTCTGTAAATTTTTAAACCTGTTTCTTTCTTCTCAAGGAAAAGAAAATTGTTCTCTCGCACTTAAGCAGACTTCACTTCAAAGTGTAACTAGGTAGAAAGCTATTTTTGCCTGAATGTAGAGGTTTTTGAACTTTCTTAAAGTATCTTTCCATCCTGCATTGTACACTCAGCTCGCTCCAGTTCACACTTGTATTCAAGGTATCATCAGTTACTTCACAATTACTACAGCTAAAATTCAAAATCCAGAGACACTCTTAAAAAAGCCCAAAAAAACCCCAAACAAAAGCACAAAACCAAAAAAAAACCCAACAAAAAAATATCTCTGAATAGAACTTTGGTACCACACTGGAGCAGTTCCTTTCAGTAATATATCCCATGCAATCATAATCTGATACCCAGTATTCATACATTGCATTAACAACATACAAAGCAATCCGTCATTACAGAACTATTATGAATACAAGTATCTGATAGCATTGTAAATATTATTCACTTACTAGTTGACTGTTTCACACAGTTAATGCTGACTTTAGTGTATACACAGACCACATAACTTAAACCTACAAGACAACAATAATTTTGAAAAATACAAAAACCTTGAAGATCCAAGCCTCCTGATGATTCTAAAAACCAAGGACTGTTTAAGAATCATACCTCCAAACAAAAAAACCAAAACAATTTCAGGCATTTAAGATTAATTCATGGCACAAGGGATCTCAACTTCTCTCTCCCAAAAAAGAAAAAAAAGGCTGCATCTTTCAAAACAAAATCCCTCAAAGTCCAAAATTCAAAAGGTCCTAAAATTTCATTTTCTAGGATTCATCTATCGTTATTTTTTTAGTGTTTTCCCATATTCACAAAGTTCTGTTTCTTCTGCTTTGTTAAATAAAAGCCTATAAGCCTATAAGCATATAGGCAGAAGTTGGGGCTTTCACAAAAACAAAGAGGGCCCCAATGAATTTACAAGCCATTGGATTGTAATTGTGTTTGAGGATATGTGGATAGAAGCTGTAATTAAAGCCAGCCTATGGACTGGCCTGCCTCACAAAGCTCCATCTTCCGGCTCTTACCTCTGAGATACATGGACGAAGAAACCATTGAGTTTCACAACAGACATACTTGTGTGTTGTGTTCTGATTTGGCAGTCAAATGTTTTGTTTGGTTTTGGGGGGTGGGAGCGGTGAGTTGTACAGAAATGGAAAACGGGGCCTAACGTCATCTGATCTTTGGACACTGCTCTCGTTAAGTATAAATCCTACTTTTGAACTTACTCCAATTGCATAAGAGGTAAAGCCTCCCAAATGAACAAAACAAAACATAACAACAGCAAAAAAAAATAATTCAGAAAGATCTATATTGAAGACTTAAAACTGGTTTGTCTTAAAAGGTAAACCCTGAAACAGTAAGCTCAAGGAATAATCCAAAGCAAAATGAGTTCTATCATGGCCTGTTATAGAAAGTCAGACTTTTTTTGCTATATGCATTTGATGAACGATATTTACTGTTTATAACGATGTGTCTTTTAAACAACATGGGAATACAGCAAACCATACCACATCCCCTTTTCTGTATCATGGATGAATTTATGAATCAAGCATCAAAACCATTCCTGAGCATTCTCAAAGTTTTCCGATATCAATGCTATAAACTCTGAACTAAAAATTTCAGACACTTATTAGATATTGGTTCTTCCCTTACAACAACAAACAAATAAATAAATTTATTCTGACTGGATAGGTCCATTAAATCATATGTAGCTTGAGGATTGACTCATGACAAGTAGTAATGAACGAGACCTGGATCTGCACTGAATGAGGAGAAAACAAAGAAATCTTATCTGCCAGTCCATTTGCAAAGTGGAAAAAGTAGCAGGGGCCTTCAGTGATTAATGTGTAAAAAGAAAATTAAAAATGGAGTTTCCTAATCTTTGGATGTTTGACTTTACAGCTTAATATAACTTCACCCAAAATAATGTAACTCAAAAAAATTGTGTTTTCCTTTCTTCAACTTCTATGGTTTTTAAGTGTGACATTGGAGTGAGTTATCACATTTAGTTCATGTACTGAAGAACAGAAGGTCCAAATTTCACTAAGAATCAGAGCAACCAATGATGATGAACATATCTCCCTTCAATGCAAGCCACAAACAGCATATAAAAGGTCTGACTTATTATTGATCAAAAAACTGTCAAAAAATAATCTTGGGATGAAATAAACAACAAGTAAGATAGAAGTTTAAAACACACTGGTTCAGTTAAAAGCACAAGAGCCTGCTAAACACCAGTAAGATTCAGATGAAGGAAAAAGTTTATGATACAGTTTGGGTAGGTGATTTCTACAACCACACATCACTACAGTAAGGACATACTACCTTACATCTGCCAACACAACTGAGCAATCTTTCATGCACAAGCACTAAATTTGTTGACGGCTACTTGCAGTTGACAGAAATCTGGGGGCATTGAAAAGAGTAGCATTTCCTTGTTTTGCTTTTGGATTGGGTTTCGTGGGCTTTTTTTTTTTTTTTTAAAGACAATAAAAACACTAGGGCTTTCAGCGTGCCAGATGATAATAAAGGTATGAGGACAGCAGACCTTTTCCTGGCTTGCTGGCAGCAGTGGGAAGGCCTTTTGTCTATCCTTAGCTCCCAAACAGTATTATACAAACAAAACCAAAAAAAAAAAAAGGCATGAGCTGCCTGCTTTCCCAGCCTGCATACACCCTAACTTCTAAAAACGCGTTACTTCAAAAAAGGATTTAACTTACACTGCCAAAGCTACACTCCTATTACGGCACTTGAGCCACGTGCATCCCCGCTGTACCGCGCAGGGAAAGCACACCTACGCCGGGCTTGGTGCCACGGCGGCTGCCGGCACAGACCGCATCACCCCGCTCCCGGGGAGCCGCACCGGGCACGGGCCCAGCGGCCGCGGCGGTGCCGCCCGCCGCCCCCGGTCCCCACACGGCACTCTCCCCACAGGACCCGCCGCTGACGGAACGCTGCCCGCGACCGGGCCTCGCCTCCCGCCCCTCCCGCCGCCGGCCCCGCCCGGCGCCTGCGCGGAGCGGCGCGGCGGGCGCAGGAATGCGCGTTCCGGTTAAATAGTGGGGGCGCAGGGGTGGCCGCCGCGGGCGGGCGGCGGCGGCAGCAACTCCGGGCGCCGGGGGAGCCTCCATGGCGCGGCGCGGCTCCCGGGGCGGCGGCAGTGCCAGCAGCGGCGTCGGTGGCGGCGGCGGCGCGGCGCTGTTGTGACAGCAGCTTGGCAGCTGGGACTGGCCTGCCTCCTGCCCCGCTCCCGAGCGGGGGGCCCGCGCCGGTGTCCCGGGGGCGCGGCGGCGGCGGCGCTCGCAGAGAGGAGCCGTGGCGGCGGCAGCGGCGGCCGGGGGCAGCCGGCGTGTCACCGCCTCTATGATGAAATTCAAGCCGAACCAGACGCGGACATACGACCGGGAGGGCTACAAGAAGCGGGCGGCGTGCCTGTGCTTCCGCAGCGAGCGGGAGGACGAGGTGAGCCTGCCGAGCCGCCGCGCACGTGGGGCGGGGGGCGCCGCACCCGGCGCGGGCCAGGCTCCCGTTCCGCCGCCATCGGCCGGACCCACCGGGGCCGCGTCCCTTTGTCTGTCCGGGGGGCGCGGGCGCCCACCGGGGGACACCCCCTGCGCACACGGTCATGCCGAGGCTCCCTCCGCCCCGAGGCGGGCAAGGGGGCGACACGCCGGGGCCGTGCGGGTCCCTGCCGGCCGGGGCCGGCGGCGGGCGGTCGCCGCGCGGTCCGGTCCGTGCCGTGCCGGGGGCGGGGCGGGCGCGCCTCTCGCCCACCATCTTGGGGCGGCGGGGCGCACCCACGTGCGCGGCCCCGGCGCCCCTCGGCGGAGAGGGAGAGCAAGGAGGGAGGGGCAGCTCCCGGGACGGGACGGGACGGGACACGACACACGGCACGACACGACGCTGACTGGAACTTCAGGGTTATCCTTTGTGTGCCCGCAACGCGCGGAACACCGGTTAATGTATAATGGCGTGTGGGGGGCAGGGTTGGTGTGTCACCCTGAAGGCGAGCCCTCTGGCCCGAATAGGGTAGGGTAATAAAAAAGCTTGTGCTTGGAAAACTCTGTTTTCCCACCAAGAGAGTAAAATAGGGCTTGGAAATATTTTGTCAAGATGCTCGGGAGTCGGAGGGGTGGTGTTGCGTGTTTGGTTGTAGGTAGCGCTTGCCCGGGATTTTATGTTGCAGCAGAATGGGGTGGTGGCAACAAAGTTGCCCCGTGTTCCGAGCCAAGGTCAATGGCACTGCCCGTTATCTGGGAACTCGGATGATGGTTTCGTTGCACAATTCGTTTGTAGATGTGTCTCAGGCTGGAAGCATACCATTTTCTGATTTCTGTTTTCATTTTCTTGTTTAGTAGCTATTGAAATAACTACAAAGGTTAGGGTTTGGGCTCTTTTTCCTCCCCTTTATCTATGTGCCAGAAGATACTGGTGTCCTCCCCAAGCTGCCAATACGGCAAATGTCTTGCTTAAACATCTACTAAGCAATGTAATGCAGTAGGGAGAGGCCTGATCTCAAAATACGAACACTTGGGTTTAGGCAAAAAATCTGTTCTAGTATATGCCATTCCCTGTGTGGTATACATACAGCCTCGAGACCATGCTGATCAATTTTTTCTAATATTATAAGGGAGAAAGGCCCTCAGCAGGAATCTTGCAAGGTTTTGCTATTGGTCTAGCTTTACTTTGGTTTCTGACACTCCAGCATGCTTCCCCATTTATGTGACTTTAGTATTTATTTTTGGATGCTGCTCCAGCCCAGACTTATTTGGAGTTCAAACACCTCAGCCACTGTAACAGCTTTCTTGCACCAACTGAAGTTGTAAATTCATTGTTGAGGTCACTTTTGTCAGTAATTTCCATTCATTCTTCATTTCCTGATGCAACTTCATGTTTATTCTCTTTCAGTCTTGCATCCACATGAGATCACTGGCTGCTTTTAAATACTGTTGTGTGTAATACCATCTCTGAGGCTAAGGATGATAGCAGCAGCTTTGCTGGGCTGTAAGAGTGGGTGCTGACACTTACTGGATTAGAGTCCTTTATGGTATTGCTGATGGAGTACATGGATGGCTGGCCTGAGGCTGGGCTTTGGCATCATGCAAGTAGACACACTCAAGGGTGAACTAAATGGGATAACACCAAGTCAGATTTAGGACATAGATTAAGTGTGTAGAAACAGTTCAAACTGCTTTCTGACGAGTTATTTCCAAACAAGCAGTGACAACAGCTTGAACTTGCTTAGTAGCTGTTTCCCAATTGCTAGCTTCATCTGTATCAGTACAGAATCTATTCCTTAGAAGTTTGATGCCTGACTGCTGTTTGTGATTAACTTGAATCACCAGCCATGTTCCCCATATTGGCTGGATAAGGCTTGCTTCTATGTTCTTTAACACTGTTGTCCTAGTAAGTTTCTGTGTAGGTGTACCTCAAACTCAGTGTAAGCGTCTTCAGTGTTTCCTTTCTACATCTCTAGAGATTATACCACTGATTTTTATCTGACCTGCATCTCCAGGGTCTTAAAGTGCAGGGTGACTTCCAGTGTGAAGGAACACAGATGTGGTACCTGGGTGTGACTGGGACAAGAGGGGAACAGGAGACTGCTGCAGAAGCTGTTGGGGGCTGGAGAGGAGAAGAACCACAGGGCAATGGATTTTGTAGTTGTTTTGACTTAAAGGATTACTACTCCATAAGCAAATAGTTGCTTGACAGTAGACGAGAGAAAATAGAACAGACGACTGAAAGCAAATTTTAGCAATATATTTCTTTTTAAGAGTCCTAAAATCAAGAAATGCAAATCCCAAGTTTTTTTTTTGTTTTGTTTTTTGTTTTTTGTTGTGTTTTTTTTTTTTAACTAGAGATACTGTCTGCAAGACTCAGTAGCTCTTGTTCTACTTTTCAGCTGATTAGTTTCTCTCTGGAGGAATGAGTATCTACAGCAATCTTCTGATACAAATCCTAGAATTAACCTGTCTTTCTACTTCCATTCTGACTGGCTGAAAGGCCAGTCTGTATCCAGTTGTGCCTATGCTTTAGCTTCTTTTCCTCCTTTCTTGCACTTAGCTTTCTGACATATCTGTAGACAGGAGTCATTCCTTTCTTAGCATTTTTTATGAACTTGAAGTCTTAAAAACTTTTATCTTAAAACAAGTTTTCTCTTTTGATAATCATGGTAGGTGTTGCATCTCCTTCAGTTTGAAAAACGTATCTTTTAATGTGGGCAACACTTGTGGTCACTTTGGATGGGATGTCACTGTATTGTGTAAAAGGTTACTAATACTTCTCTAGCTATAGCAGAAAAAAAATTGTAATAGGACCCATCTTTGTCATGATAGTAAAGCTGTCATGTAGTCATCTTGTGCCTACTGGGGATATCTAAATAACTTGTTCCCACTTTGTGAATTCTCAACTTGCATCAGAAATTCACAGTATGTTGTTCTTAACTGAATGTGTTCCTTCTTTTGTAACTTCAGCATGATATCCTCTGTTGATATCATGACTTACAGGTACTGCCTCTCAATTTAGAGACCCACATTTTCAGTAACAGCTTTTTATGCTCATTGACAAAAATTGGGCAAGTTACTAAAACATTTAATGTCTCTTGTTCATCTATCAAAATCTGCTTGTTATGGCTTCTTGGTCCATTTTCTAACCATACTGCACTTCTTATGCTACCTTTCTATCTTTGCTGACGCTGGTGTTACTGCTGAGTTTCGTGGACAGTAAAGTAACATGTCAATTGAAAAACTGTGGTAGCAAAGCATGAGTTTGACCAAACCCATCTTTTACAGTCCATTGTACATCTATTTATTTTGTTATTATTATATATCTATGCATCTATTTATATTTGTTTTCTGTTTGCTTCTTTATTTCTTAATTTGAAACGTAGGTGGGCTGTAGAATACTGCTTAGGCAAAATTCAGTCTGGTGGTTCCTACAGTTTTAAATACAGCCACTGAACTCCTACTCTTTGGCTACCACACCCTGTCTAATTAGTCTTACCAACAGTCTTTCCTTCTAGACTTAAAATTGTTGAGTCAGTTCTCTTGAGTGTTACAGGCTGGAAACTGGTCTTGCCTGCAGTCCTGCAACCTGTCAAAAGCTTCTGCTTTGTCTTGAGAGCTGGTATTGCAGCTGAAAGTATGTACCTGAAATGATTGATGGTTGTTCAGATGCACCACTGTGAAAGTCCTCCCTTCCTGTTTCTTCAGGTGCTTCCACATGCAACACTTCTGTGTTGGCCAGTTTGATTTAGATTTTGTAGCCTTCGTGGTGTGATATTGTATGATTTAAAAAGAAAAATATCCTAGAGGAAGCCCAAAAAGTCAAGTAACGTGGTCAGTAGCTTTGGGATTTTTTGAGTGTTATAGGACATCTCTTAGACTGCTGTCATTAAAATGTTGCCTGTTTTGGTCTCAGTGCTGTCATTTGGGCTGAAGAGAGAGCAAGATGGCTGGATATGAGCTTAAGTGCTGGCTCTTTTTGTTGTTCTTAATGGAAATAAAACAGTAATTGCAGGCATTATCTGCCCTTTGAATGAAGAAAAAAAAAAAATCCCGGAAATGAAGCAGGAGAAATCCCATGAAAAAATGAAATAAGGCTGTTGTGGGCATGAAGTGCGTGGGGGCTGCAGGCTTTTGAACAAACAAGAAGCTGTTAGGTGTGTGCAAAAAACTGATGGTATTCAGCAGGCTGGGATGGGCTCGTGGATCGCTATATGAGGAAATGCAAGTTTCTCTTGAGCAACTGGGAGTGGATGGCAGCTGTAGAATAAGCCTGCAGGAGAGCCCTCTTGGTACTGTGAGGACCAACTGCTTCCACGGGTTGGAATTGCTTATGCATTCAGTGTTCTGCAAACAGTGGTTTTACATAAAATGCTGCTGTCTTAGGGTCTGGGCAGAGGGTAGACAAGGAAATTCTTGCCTCTCAAAGCAGAGAACAAGTCAAGCCTTTAAAGCAACCAGAACAAATAGTAATAAACATAATTTTTCTAGTAATTTGGATAACTGAAATAATTTTTAAAGCTAATTTAATTTTTCCCCCCATCAGCTACATCTTACTTATACAAATAAATGAGCAGTTATTTTTATCTTGAATATAAACCTTGAGTGCATTCTAATTATTTTGGCATCTGTAACACTGCTTTATATAATCAAGTATGGTATCAAAAGCCCTACTTTAGTTTTCAGCCAGCAGTTGCTAGTGGCAGACCTAAAATCATTTGATATGCAAAAAAAAAAGTCTTCAAGCTTTTCAATTTTTAATTTTGCCTTTGTTGTTCAGCCTTGTACATGAGATGAAAACAGATGGCAATGGTTTTCTTTTACTATTGAGACAGTAGTGAGGAAAAATTTATTGTTGTACACTTATGGGAAATATAGATTGATTTTTTTTTTCCCCCCTGTAGCAGGGCATACACGTGCATGACAACTATTGCTTGAGTTAAAAATTATAGGCTTCCTAGTGTAGTAGCTCCTTTATTAAAGGATAAAGAAAAAAGTAAAATGTTATTTTTATGTGCATTGGTCTAAATTGTCTGAAAACTAGAAAGACCTGTTGTAATGCAATCGGATCCATAAACCAGGGCACAGAGGTATGACTTGGCTACTCTGGCAAAATGAGCTGTTCTAGGAATTATTGTAAATAAACTTGCATAGGGATGAAAGATATTCTATTCCTTGCTTGGAATTTTTCATTTGGTTTCTTTATCCTTCTGTGTAAGCTCTCCGGTGTAAACACACAAATAACGTGTGCTTTAAAATAACATGGGGTATGATTATGGCACGATATTTAAGGCTGGCATGGTCTCCATAGTGATATGGATTACCTAGCTTGCACTGTGATTGTCTAATAGAATATAGGCATATTTTAAAATACCGGAGAATACCTGTATCGATATGCACTTCAAATGCACCATGGTTTTTACTTTTTCTGTCTTATGTCCCTGCCCTGCTAACATATAGGAGGAGTAATTGACTTAGGATAATTTCTGCCTTATATTTTCCTCAGCATTTCTTGATATTTGGACATCATCAATCATGTGGGATGAGCAATATGGCCTCGTGGAAGGTGTCCCTGCCTGTGGCAGGGGGGTGGAACTACTGCATGATCGTGGATGATCTTTAAAGGTCCCTTCCAACCCAAACCACCCTATGAATCTATGATCTGTGCATTGTAGGGGTATAGCACGGGGTATAGCTTGGAAAATCATGACCTATAAACAGCTTCCAAAATGGCTCTTTACTGTCTACAGAGACAGTGTCTGCTTATGGTGTATCCCTGCAGGCTCCTGTGGGGTTCTGCCATGGCTAAAGCTCATGTTAATGTTAAGAAAAATATAATGTTAGGTTGCTATGGTTGGATTTATATCAGGTAATCAACTTAGGATACAAGACACTTGTTTTTATTACTTCCACGGAAAAACAGCTTTCTGCAGGCATTGCATATGCACCTTGCTGTCATGTTGGAACATTTTTAGACAAACTGCAACTCCTTGCAGCAGTGGAAGTCTGCAGGTTTGGCACAGTTGTGGGAATTCATCTGTCCACCATGGTAGAAAGCTTTGGTCTTCATTCATGCATCTTCAGATACTGAAATCAGTCAACCATGACCCATTTTTATTCTGAAACATCAATTTTTTTTCCCATACCTATGGTATTACTTGCCTATGCCATATGGATGTGTTTAATGGGGTGGATAGTTGCTCAAAGTGGGAAACATGGCTGTAGCTAACATCAGGCTAAGATGTCCTGCCACAAAACACTTTTTGCCCTGTTTAGAAGATGCTATCACTTTGAACTAGTAATATTTGTGTTTAGATACTTGAGAAAAATATGCTTATAGCTTACATGCACCATCCGAAGTTTACTTAGAGGATTTAAACTGGTTTCTGATTGCATTGCTGCAGTTGACTCGATGGTTCTCAAAACTTGCACATTTCTGTGGAATTTTTTTCCCACCAGTTTCTGTGAAATAGCAAAGTGGCCAGCTTCTTCAGAAATATATTAAAATCATAGCTAGAGATATGTATGCCTATATACACTCACATATATGCATATGTATGTCTAGGTAGGGGTTGTCGACGTGTGTCCTTAAACATCTTTTGATGTAGATATGTGAGTACACAGACCATAGGTTGATGCTTATTTTTTCCAGTCTTGTTTGTAGAACACTTGAAAAGCTTATTTTAATTCAGTGGCTTTCTGACTTAGTGCTTAAGCCCTTCATTGAAACTAGTCCTATAAATGTAAATACTTTAAAACAAATTTTTGTCTTCAGAGTTGTATGGGGTTTTTTTAAGCATCTCAAAGACAGAAAAGATAACTTGTACTTGTCAAGAAATAACCTTGTCATGTCTTTACCTGTAGCTGAACCATTCCCAAAGACTTGGAGCTCTTGCTTCTGACAAGTGCTGGGAAGCTGATCCCTTAGTCAAACAGCTTATGTTGCTGAGTAACCAATAAAGCCCAGTTCTCCTGCTCAAGATCAGGCCATGGTTTCAAGTTAAAAGAAACAGACAGCAATATGAGTTTTAGCTCTACCTCTGCTACATTATGTGTTTTCTCCCTTGGTCTGTATTAACAAGCAAAGTGGATTTGCAAGTAAATTGGCCCAGCGTGATAAGTAAAACTTCTTTTATAGGCACTTGTGGGAATTTTCTTGTTTGTTTGCAGGTTTGTTTTTTTTTCAGCCAGGAATCTCCTTTTGCCATATCTCTGGGTGCAAGATCTGCACCCTTCATCACACCATGAGACCTGTCACATCTGATTCTCCAAAGCATGCTAAAGCTTAGGGGGAGATCTAATGTTAAAGGTGATTTGAGTGTTTGTTGATGAGAGGAAATGTGTTCTGACTGGCATGCCGTAGTAGTATAGTGCTGTCTATCCTGATATGAACACTTTAGCCAAAGAACAAAATAAAGTACTTTAAATAGCCAGAGGAAGGTACTCAAATTCTGAATCACTATAACATGTTAGCCAAATATGTGAATTTAATGTGAATTAAAAATTTTAAAATAATATAATTTTAATTGGAAGTTGAAATCAAAACCTTCCAAAAAAGACTGTTGTTTCTCTCCTTATTGTCACATAGCCTTAAAATCAGGAGATCTCAAAGGAAAATTAATTTCCAAATCTAATTTTGAAGTATTATAAAATTATATCTGTATTTTGTTCTCATTCCTCTTCAGAGTGGGGGTAAAGTTGCACTGATTGATGTCCAAGCATTGTGCTGCTACTTCGAAAAGTGATCTTTAAGTAAAGTTGGGAGGATATTTCAGATTTTAATATATTGAGTAGACAGAACCCAGTTGTCTGGGATGTGTCCACGATGTGTTCAAGTTAATGAGTGTTACAGAATTAAAATATTGCTAGTTAGCCATTCCTCTGCTGTTTTGCCAGTTCCTGTTCATTGAGACTAAATTATCTTTTTAACCTCTGTCATAGCTGGAAACTGTTTTTCAGTCTGTCATCTTTGAAGTACTTTGCTGGAGGCTCTTGAACTGGCTTAGGCTGATCTGAAATGGGGTAGTTGCAGTTGTGCCTTTCTGCCCCAGTTTGTGCAGCGCTGACCCTTGAATGGCTGTGTCCTGATCAGTGTTGTGTGCGCAGGCTGAAAACTGAGTTTTAATGGACAATCAGTTTTCAGCCAGATCAGCTTCCTGAGCTCATTGTGCCATTGTAAGGGAGAAAGTAAAGATGCCGCAGTCTCGGTTTTTAAAATGCTGTCAAATCTGATCCTAAAGGGTTTATACTAGTTAACTAGATAACTTTGTGCACATTATATCTTTAGGTTTAAAAAGTAATTTTGAAAACTTTTGCAGTAATAAATAAGGACTATAAGCAGTCCCTCTACTGAGAATATTTTTAGGAAGGCAAATGTTCCCTACTAAATGCTGTCTGTGTGGCATTGCTATAGCAAGCTGTAAAGCTCTATTTCATTTTTCAACCTTCTGGAATCCAAAAAGAGGCAATGGCATTCTAGGACAAGGATACCACGTTAGCCTATAGGGAAACTGAGAAACTGTTTCAGAACTACTGAGGCAGTGATTCTTAAAATAGCAAAAAGTGTTAGATAAAGGAAATCTTTTAACTATAGTAGCAGGTTGACATATGCTCTCGAATTCAAGATGTGTGCTTTTGCCTAGAAATTTATATAGTGAATTCTGGAAGTGTGATCCAGTGTTTGTAAGAGGTGCTTTTCCTTACTTCTCAATAGTGTTCCTATGTTGCAGCATTCAAAGTAGTTTCCCAGTGCTTTTTAGGAAGCTCCTAAGCTGAAAACAATTGGAGGTTTAAAGTGTTAGAGAATAATAAAATACTTACTGTTTGTATTCTTCCCTGAGCATCTGTTTATGACCATTTTAAAACAAATCATAGGGGTTGACTGACCTTTTGGCTGTATTTGGATTAAACCATCTTTCTGACTCTTTTAGATGCTTGTAACTTCAGCAGACCAATCAGGTAGGCTAAGTTTCCACACTGAGTGTGCTAAATTGGATTATATTAACTTGCATCAGAATGGGTCCTATTTTTTTTTCAGAGTAGGCTTGGATGTGTTCTCCTCTTAATGCTTCTGATGCCTGTGAAAACATACCGTACATCTACAGGGTTTTGATGCTATTTTGTACTTGGGAGGTACCTTTTAATGCCTTAAAGCACGTGCTTTCTCCTTTCCCTCTCTGTGCAGTGTTTAGTAGTACACCCAAGCAGTGCAGTGTTCTTTGCAGCTGAGTCACACTTGCTCAGTGGTCCTTTGGGAGCGAGGGGTTGATTCTTTTTCTCTTGAACATTATTCCTTTTGACTGCCACCTTTACTATAAGAAAAGGCAGGCTTGCCTCTCTCTATTAGGTAATTCAAACAGCAAGCTGGACATAGCTAGTGAGTGTGATTTGAGGGGAAAAAATGGGGTGTGCAGTGAGGAAGAGAGGGATAGATGTGATTAGGCTGGGAGTAGAGAACTTATATCTAATGACAAATTAGTTATTGTGGAATTGGAATGATGTGTTTTCAACTGTAAGCTTGTTTTTCCTTTTACTTCAGGTTGTGGATGACTTTCTTTTGAAGTCAAAAGAATCCAGCTGGGGTGGGGAGGTGTTCTGTCTAGCAACTTTCAACTTTAACCACGGGTTTTAATGTAAATTGTTTTTTAATACAGTTATTTTTGTAGGCTTTAGTGTCCTACGGTTGAGGAAGATAGAAAACAATGATATTTTATATAAATTTAAACTGTATTCTACTTCTCTAGTGCTTAATAGGAAGAACATATATAATGAGAGTAGCTTGTGGTTGTAATTTGTACTACTGTGAGCTGTTGCCATTTTGGTCTTTGGAATATAGGGCTGCTAACTGTTTCACAAGTGTTTTTTGACTTGAGAACACTAAACAAGCCAAAACTTTTGCATCTTTAGAAATTTTCAGTTGTTTGTCTGCAGGCTTAGCATTTATAGTGGCCAAGTTCCATGATGCCACCTGCACTGTAATTACCTTTGGGTTTTTGGTTAACCATATCATGGTTATGTGTATTGATAGGTGCTTATTACAAGTACGTGAGCTAGCAGTTACTCCTCCTCACTGCACTCAAAGGTCATTGCTATTCCTGGACTTGAAAGCAAGGTGAAATTTGGCTATAACACGTAGTGGAAGAATTTTTCCTTTGTTTCTCTTTGCTGAATTTTGCAGCTTTACATCCTCACTTGGCAGCATTATGGAAAATTATATCTTTTATTAAGGGAAGATGAACTGCTGGATTTTTGCTGCTGATTTTGCACCCTCTTGGCATGTGAGTGCATTGTCAATGAACCACAGCTCTTTGGTGTCTTCATAGTTAAGTGACATTTGTATTTCAGCCGAGTAATTCAGGATGTCTCTTCTGGAGACTTACTGATGGAAAGACCTGAAAACTACATTCACTGCATGGAATGAAAAACAACATACCAAAAACATGGAAGTGATTGCAAGACTGCTTGATACTATGTCTGAAAGAATCTGTGTAGAGTGCTTTTCAGCCTTACTACACAATCTTGCAACTGCTAGCTGTCAGCTCTCAGCATTTGCAGAATCTGATTACCACCGAGTATGTTTTTTGATAGCGTACCCCAGGATGGATGCCTCATGTCCTGGTGGCATTATCATGTGATTAATGTTAATGGGTGAAAAAGATTGTGCATCTGAAGGTCTCAAGGATATATCTTAGTGTGCTCCCTTGGATTCTGTAAAAGCAATAGGAGAATAAAGCATAGAGGAAAAGATGCTTGAGAAAATGCTTCAGTTCCAGGGTTAGTGGAGATTTGGATAGTTACTAAAATGAATTTCCAGGCTGTAATGCTTGGGAGTTCATTGTATATGCAGCTGTAGAGCCTATCTACAAGAGTTAATGTATTTTAATGTTGATTACTTGCTAGATCTATTTGTTTCTGCTTTTAAAAAGGGTAATTTAAAGCTAATAGATGTACAAACACAGCTTGATAGTCTGTTGATCATATTAGCAGTAGTCAACTACTATATATAAACGCATAAAAGATTCCTGGCTTTATGCTACACTACCAAAATGAGAAACCTGATTTATCCCGTAGTAGCAATTAAGAATTTTATGTTTAGCCTTAACTAAACAATTTAAAACTGTTCTTCCAAGCTGGGAATGACTTAATGTGATATAATCATCCTTTTGTTAATTATTGTTGCTATGACTGGAGTGCTAGCTTTATCAGCAGAAAATAATATGTAATGCTTATATCTGGACTCCCATAAGTGAATTCATAACTCACTTTTTACAACTGTTCTTTAAGTACTGCTGACATGGGGTTCTTTGTAGTGATATAGGTGCTTCACCTGTTTAGATTTTTTTTCTAAAATTACATTTAGTAGAGTTGTGTATTCTTTGGAAGTCTGTTAATGCCAGAGGATCCTAGGAAATCAAAACCTTTGGCCGTGAAGATCAAGTTGAGGTGCATTTGTGTCTAACCTTGTTGCTTTGCTAACTTTTTAGGTTTTTAGATAGTTGAGTAAAATATCTGAGTTGACTGGAAAAAAATGAACATTTAGATCACATGCTAAGAATGCTTCTGTACTAACTGTTGTGTTCCTTATTTAGCGTAGGAAAAAATTTGGGGGGAAATTAGTACAGTGGAGAATCCTTCAGAGTAGGGACTAATCTTGACTGCACATAAGGTAAACATTACAAGATGGTACCTATCAGATAAGGCTCTTCCAGGTGCACCTCAGTATGCACAGGCATTGCTGCATTCACAAAGTATGCAGTCATCTTAATTACACTCCTCAGTTCCTGTAGGTGAACCTACAACCTATTTCCATGAGTGCCACATAGTATAAGTAGTAATCATTTCACTGTTGCTGTCATCAGGGAGTCATTTTCCTACTTAATCCAGCAGGGGATAAGTTTAAAGTCCATAAGGGTAGTTGGTGAGGACTGGGACTGTCACTTCAGTCTTCTGGCACCAGTTAAAACTTTAACCTTTAGTCTGAGGTTCTTGTTGCTAGTCTTTTAATTGCTGTTAAAGATTTGAGCACTGACCCTGCCCTTGTACTCCCCACAGTTGTCCTTTGACTTCAGGGTAGGTTTTATGTAAGTATTCCATAGAATATGAAGTGTTTTACTACACAGATGGCTATGACTTACTAATTGGGATGTGACTCAAATACTAGTTAAACTGTTTATTTCCATGTGGTCCTGAATCACGGTCTTTATTTTCATCAACTTCTATTGCAAAATTACTCTAAATACAGTTTGCTGGACAGGTAGATAAAACCTTTTCAGCTCTGAATATTATGAAGGACAGGTCCTATAGACAGGGGGTTTTAAATCAGTGCATATCAAGGATAGGATCAAGTTAGAGTCAAGTGAAATTAAAGTATCTTGGGGAAAAAAATTGTTATTAAATTTAAAAATCAAATTCAATGTGTTGTGGCTTTTCCTCTTACATAAATGTTTAAAAGAAGCCAAATTGGACAAAGGCCAATGAAGTGCTCTCCTTGTATTTCAGTTATGCAATATTGTAGGCATGTCATACTAACATAACACTTCAGTAACTTAAAAGGAAGCTTGTTTCAGACTAAAAATTAGAAATATTTTCAGAAGTCCTTTTTTT
The DNA here is from genome assembly GCF_003031625.1 of Empidonax traillii. NCBI lineage: Eukaryota > Metazoa > Chordata > Aves > Passeriformes > Tyrannidae > Empidonax > Empidonax traillii. Next base: position 140,180 of record NW_020955582.1, read on the forward strand.
TTTCTAAAAGATGCCATTCCACAAGTATTAGTTTAACTTCTATGTGACAAAAATATCTTAATTTTCACACTTTACCATCTATATGATCTGAACACTTGCTCAGTATTGGAGAGTTTTTACTAGATTTTTGTTGTGTGCCTTCATTCCTGTGTGTATTGTCTTCTGTATTCTTCACATTGTGTCTAAGCATCCAGTGAAAGTGTTTGTACAAAAAGATTGCAATGACATTGTCTTGTTTAAGTTGTTTTAAAAAGACTGGATGTTAATTGTTTCACCTTTTTTTACAACTGGTTGCCTATTATGTTTCATTTCTGAAGTCTGTAATCCATCTAGATAGGTGCATTGCTGAAAAAGCAGATATTAGCAATATTCTTGACTTGTGAGCTGTATTTAACAGTCACTTGCAATTATTTATAGGTGCTGTTGGTAAGCAGTAGCCGATACCCAGATCAGTGGATTGTACCGGGTGGAGGAATGGAGCCAGAAGAAGAGCCAGGGGGAGCAGCCGTGAGAGAGGTGTATGAAGAGGTAACAAAAACAAAACAAAGCAAAAAATCCAGCTGCTTTTTCCTACTGCTATCTTCAGATGGCAACAAAGAAGGAAGAGGGAACTACCTCCTTTATCCAGTATTTGATTAAGACCTATGTAGTTGTCAAATTCAAAGAGCTGCAGTTTCGTATTAGAACTGGGGTATGGTGTGCTGAGGTGAACTAATTAACTTAGCTTGCTTCCCAGCACTCTTTCATTTCATAGCTAAATTTCTGTCTACCTTTATAAAAACACTTAATGGAAGCGGAACTGTGACTTTATGCCAAATGACATATTCTAGTAGTGTAACGTTTCTGTATTTGTAAAGAAAATGTTTGACTCGTAGCTCTTCTAAAATGGACTGAAGGTGAACTAACCATCAATGTGTAGCTGCATAAGAAAGAGAAATAAACAGACCCTTGAGGACATTCCAGGCTAAACAGATTAGAAGCTGATCTATCTGAGCAGTTGAGAATTCATACATTTAAGACTGTTTATCTATAAAGAAAGCACCATAGTTTGCCTTTCTATCTCTGCTCCTACACCTAGGCAAAACAGAGCTTTAAGTTGTGATGAATTTAGGCAGTTTCCCACTGCAGTACAATGTTGAAATTTCAAATTCAAAATTCTGGGGTTTCATTTGCTATTTATTTTTCCTAGGAAAACTCTCAAAAATGTTAAATGTTACTTTAAGCCAAGTAAAACTGAAAGAAAAATCAGAATGTCATGCTTGTAAATAGGAGGTATAAGATTTTGCAGAAAGGGGGATGCATCCTGGCAAGTGAGTGAACTACAGGATTTCTACTAGTCTTAAACAATTTTCTCATCCCAGTTTGACTGCTGCTGTTCACAAAATACATTACTGTTCTTGCTAATTAATATGTGGAATCTTTTTTTTTTTTTTTTTTTAGCTGTGCTATCTAGTATCAAAATGAGATCTCTGAACTGCGATTCAGTGACCCTCCTCCCATCTTACACAGAGAACAGACTAGTTCACTATTTAGTGCTCTGAGCAGCCTTCATCATCATGGCTAGGCTTCGCGAATGAAGATTCATGCTGCAAGGTTAAAGCATAAATAAGCACTGGATCAAAGTTGTTCTGGACAGTGTTCAGTTCTGCTGGAGGAGCCAATTTGGACCTACACAAGACATAGTCAGCTACAAGGCAGTCCATTTGAAAGGAGCAAAGGAGCAAAGATTCCAGGAATGAGTCAGCAAACATTTGGGCTTCTAAGCACTAGTAGTACCTCTGGGGAAACTCCTGGCACTTCCTAGTGCCACGAGTTCATGGGTGGGATTAAAACACACAGTCCTATGCTCAGGGTTCTTGTGAACACTGGTAGTTTTAATTGCTGATCTGACCTAAGGAATAGCCCAAGATGAGGGACAGTAAAGTCCCAAGTCCATGTCAAACAAGAGCTGACTGAACTGTACTGTAGTCATACATTTGGGTTTTTCTCTTTGATGGTGAAGAAGGGATGATCTTGAAGGGACTATGCTTCTTATGATATTCCAGAATATGACACAAAGTGCCTGCTACATTCAGCTTTGAGCTGTGCTTGCAAATGCATAAAGACTTTTCAAAGGCTAGAGGCTTTAATAAGCAAAAATCATTTGGTGACATTTGTTCTACACTTTCATACTTTCTGGGGTTTAATAGCTTGTGTAGCTGATCAGCCTTAAAAGCTCATGCCTTAAATTAAAATATTTTTGAACTACATATTCTTGAATCTTAAGTGCTTCCACAGGATTGCAAAGTGCCATATTTAAAGAAAAAACAGGTTTATTTAGGGTTTTGAGCCATGGAAATTCATACTGACCTTTCTAGAGATAAATGTCCTTTCTATTTTTATACTGAGGTCAATGTCACCTGGCAAGCTGGTTACAGTACAGTGAACTGTTAAGAGTTTTGTGAATGAATAAACTTCAAAGAACACACATTGGCACTCGTTTGAAATGTTTCTTCAGTATTAGGTCATGCACAAACTAAGCATTATTTTCTATTAATTTATTTAAATGGATAAAATCATAGCATTATAATGGCATTTCTGAACAGGAGTGCTGATATCCCACTGGCTCTAAATATCCCTCGTTTTGACACCAACAGTAGTGTATTTAAAATCTTTGTTTTAAAACCCAAGCAAAGATCTTTGTAATCAGTTGTTTCATAGTCTCCCTGTGTACATGACTCCGGATTTTTGTTTTATCCTTAAGTTCTGTTCACGTTAGTGATATGGGGTTTTAGCTCTACTGAATATTTAGAATGTTTCATTTAAGTTTGTCTGATATTTCATAGGTTACAGGAACTTGACAGACTATTTTAATTATTTAGATAAAATAAACATTTACAAACCCGAAAGTAAGGTACGAAAATCAAGTTGCTGTATAAAGCAATCCCAGGGTATTAAATGTATTAAACCTTTTCTAAATGAGGATCTACTATTAATGAATCTGGAGCTTAGTCTTTAATTGCATAGTATGAAAGATAAAAGTAAGTTGATTGCACATGCATTGTTCAAAGAAAAATGACAAAAATGAGTGGCAAGCTGATGATGTCCAGCCTTGTCAATGGAGGAGCACCTTCTCACTCCTTTTCTTGCTCCATCTCACAAAAGACTCTTGCTTTGTTTGTGCTTAGTAGTATATTGAAATGTCCTCTAGAAAATATGCAATTTCCTGACCTGTGTGAATATAGCTTTTGAGAAGAAGAGGCTGATCCTGAAGGTTAATCTGGTGCAACAATGAAAATGGTAGTAATATTATCTAAGACCTCTCATGAGAAATAGAGGAATCTGCTTCAGTGAGCATCTGATATTTAAAAAATTATTGGATGCTAAAGAGTAGGACTAGGTAGACCCTTCAGGAAATAAATTAATAAAGCACCCTTTCAGCTGAAAGATTATGGCAGATACAGTGAAACAATTTGTTTTATAAGACTATACAAAAAAGGGGCAGGAATAGTCTTGCACTGTGCTTTCAGGAGTGTAGCCATTAAAGTACTGTCCAACACATCCCAGAGTTAAAAATAACTCCAATCTTTCAGATTTTAAACAGCTTTCTGCCCGGGTAGACTGTTAGCTTAAAAATTAAACTGCAGCATGACTCTTGCTCCATCTACAGGAAAAAGGCAAGTCTGACGCAATTCTGAGAGTGCTGTACCTCTAGAGCTGCCAGCAGGAATGACCTCCAGGCCAGAAAGATTATGGGATGAAGTAGATAGTTTTCCCTCTTGTGGCCAGATTTAGGCTAATTCTAAAATACATGTATAAAATTCAGATTTGAGGTCTTATTTCCATAGTAGTTAGACTTCCTTAGGTAATTGTTCTGGAGAAGTGTAGCACTTTAAATTTAAGAGCTTGTCTGTCAGAAGAAGCGCTGGGGGGTTTTCAGGCTCTTCTCCTGAAGTTCAGACTTCCTTACATGCTTATAACAGCCTATAGGTTCTGTTTACTTGAAGAACCATATTTTAACAGTCATGAGTACATAAAGACCAGAGGAAGAAGTATGTTTTTATGAGAAGCAAAATGCTTCCAAGTCTAGAACTTAACCAATGCACTGGATTAGAAGCTTACCAGTGGGAAATGGGGAACTTCATTTGACATTCTGGGGATAAAGCTGAAGTGTTTCTTGGTCCTCTGGCACTTAGTTTTGACACATTTTGAAGGAACGACATTACGATAAGAACTTGAAGGAAATGTTTTTGCTAGCAAAAGACTTAAAAGATCACTGTCAAATTTAAGATACTTTTAAAACCATGAAGATGATTGAGTTGAATATATTACTTTCAGAGAAAAATCATGGGACTTCTAATTACTACCTTTTTACACTTGTAGGTGTAGAGGTTTTCAGAAGACACTGCTGTTTGCAGGAACAATGCTACATTTTGGAAGCATGTATCCTTGACTAGAGAGTAACTAGACATCAGTGACAGTAACCACCTTTATATAGCAACAGGTGGTTGCAGCGGAGCTTCATTACAAGCTTTGGGGAGTTTTTACACTCAGTGTAATGGAGTGCTTCTAATCACTTCATTCCGAATTACTCAGCTAAGAGTATTTGTTTAAACAACTGATTTCCTTGGAGGGAGAAAGGAAAAACTGTTAAATAAATTACACTTAGAGTAACACTGATAAATTCACATCGTGACTATGGGGTGCTAATAAGTTGAAAAAACTTCTCTATGACAGTTGTTCTGTATTGATAAACTTAGCTGGTCGTGGTAGTTTTGTCATGTGTTAAATACTAGTTGTCAGACTCTCACTTAGCAGCTCAGAGAAGCCCTACTCTGTCTGTTGATGAGATTTTGTCCTTCCACAATCCTGCTGCCATAGACCTGCCTTCAAAAATCTTTGTAATGTAAATAAGGCCTTGGCCAGGACTTCTAAAAGAATTAAAGAATATTAAAAGTTTAAGGGGAGGTTGGGATCATGGACTGGGGAGGCAGTTATTTGGGTTTGAGGTGAGGAGTCACCTCTTTTTCTCCCTCTGCTGGAGCATAGTCTCCTTCAGTGCAGTTTCCTAGTACTTGGAAAAGCTTATTTTAACATTTGAGAAACTTCAGAGTCTGTACTTGCCTCACTGTCCTGCCCCTGTGCCATATATTTAAGTATATTAAACAATCTTGTTCTCTGCTGCAACTTCAGGAAATAAATGAAGTTACAAAACTTGTGCAGCTAAAGCTGCACACTTGGACAGTTGAAGTATTAAAGAAACACTAATCACATGGATTCATGTGTACTTTTGATAGAATAGGATAATGGGAAATTACTTTTTCTAGTTGTTCAGATTTCTACATTGTGGCAAAGTGAAGGATATAATAATTCTAGATAGTGCTGAATGAGAAGAAAAGCAAAAATTGAGAACAGAAGCATAAGTTTGTAGTCTTTTAGGTTCTGCTTCTCTTTTTTAAAAGGTACTCTAATGTTGAGGAAATTAGGACTCATCAGTGAAACTTATACTTCCTCAGCATGTTCCTTTAGGCTTATAAGTGATTTTTCATTACCCAGTGTAAAGCACAAGCAGTTTTTGCTACCTGTTGTTGCAAAGCTTACCCTTTCAGACCAAAATAAGGGCCTGCCACTTTTCTAATTAATGTGCTGCCTAATCACTTATCCAGCAGGTCTAGTTATGCATTTCAGTTTCATGAGCTCTAACAGGTTATCACAGCTGACAAATAGAATATTGTATGTAGTTCTGCATTAACTTCTCGTCTAGCTCTTGCTCTAGATTAACAAAATACTTGATGAGTTGCACGGGCTGATATCAGACTTCCTTCATCAAAACAGCTTAATAAATAACACCAGCCATCTGCTTTCTTTAAAAAGACAGTCACAGTAAACATTCACTTGTAATACTTTGATTAGACTTATTGCTAAAGCCTGTCCAGTTATTTGTCAGAGGTTCTCATTAAAATGTAATTAAGATCCATATGGTCCTTTTATATAAAGATGTAAGACATCAATAATTGTCTCTGGATAAAGCTAGAAGCAAAGACTGAAGATTAGAAAATGTCATCTTAGTGCTAGGAAGCCCTATTTTAAATATTGGTTATACAACAAGCCAAAAAAATCTAAATATGGCTTTGTCTGCCAGTAGGCAACATATGCCTTTGTGTCTCAGGCGTATGGACTGAGTTTTGTTTAGAATAATGGATGATCCTAAGCTATGTGTGTTGGAAGAGGCATTATATATTACTTTTGGAAAAGCAAACCTTAGAATCTTAGTAGAAAGTAATGACCATCTGAACTGGATTGATAAAAATCACTAAGCTCAGGATGATACACACAGGGATTGTTTTAAAATGCTGGAGTAAAACTCTGAATTTAAAGCCTTTTGTAATATTACTAGCTAGAAAAAGAGTTCAAAAATGTAGAGAATAAGGGTTATAAATTTGGATTTCCAATTACATGCCAAAAGCTACACTTTTATATGAAAGAAGTCATTATGCTGCAAGATCCATGCAATTAGCTACAGTTTAATTTGTTATTGTATTTTGAAGACTTGTACATAAGTTTCTTGTCCTATCTACTTTCCTGGATTATTTCAGTATTGGATATCATTTATATATTTAATAAAATACACTACACAAAGAATGTGGTAAGTAATACAGTATTTTGGTCTGGATGGAAAACTTGAAAGATTTATTCATTCTTTGATCCACTCATTAGGACAAGCTTTTGTACCCTACTACTCATAAGTACTCTGAATCTAGAAACTTCAGAAGCACTGCAGCACTATCTAGTTAAAACACTTGCCTAAATAACCCTAATAAGGAGGAGCATGCTAATGTAGAAGAATGGTACTGATATTTTAGTTTTTTGAATTAATACCTCATGCTAATGCTTTTTCCTGTTTCTTTTGTAGGCTGGAGTAAAGGGGAAGCTAGGCAGACTACTTGGGATATTTGAGGTGAGCTATTTCTTTTAAGTTTTAAAAAACAGTGGGGGGTTGTTTGTGTTTTTTTGTGAAAATTGATAAACTGCAACATCAGACTTAAGTTTATAAGTATTACCTTCCTTTAAGTATTATATATCCTAATAAGTATTACCTAATTTTGCAGTGCTACTGGACATGCTACATTAGACAGACTGTAGTTGTTACAGTATGTGTGAAGATTTGAATAGGAAGAGTTCAAACTACTTATTCCAGTTTCTCAGAATTACAGAATATTCTGAGTTGTAAGGGACCTAAAAGGATCCTTGAGTACAGCTCATAACTGAATGGCTCATACAGGGATCAACCTCACGACCATGGTGCTATTAGCACCATGCTCCAACCAACTGAGCTCATCTTGGGATCATTTTGTACTTTTACTGGAAAGATTAAATTAGTACTTGGACAACACCTAGATGGAAAAAACAAACAAAAAAACCAAACAAGATAAACAAAAACACCAGCAAAGCAACAACATTGATAGCTTTAGGATTTCTAAAATATCACAGTTGCCTTCTTTGGGGTGCTCTTTTGACTCTTCCTCCCTGGTTAGATTTTGCTTAAGTAATTTAATCCTAACTTTCACACAGCTAAATTGATGGGTCTGTATACGAAGCATCTCACTGTGGCATTGATTCACTAAAAAGGCTAAGGCTTTGGATAACAGATAAATCTAACCTTCAGCAAATTATGTAGTTCAAAACTTCTGTTTCATAGTGTAAACATCAGATTTAGAACTACTGACAGCAAGAGGATGCACGCTAGATAGATCTCTCCTTTAGTGTTAGTGTTGCCCACTTCTGCTCAGGTTCTAGACAGAAGTAGACTGGTGTTGGTAATCTTCAGCTTCTAATACATCCAGTGTTATTATGTTGTGCTGAATATTAAGTGGAATTCCCTTAGTTAGGTACAAATCTTCACCCAGAAGTAGTGTGTTCCTGACAGGGATTTCCTGTCTGAAATATACAGTGATATAGGCGTTCCATTGCGAGAAGTATGGAAGCCATGACACAACTGGAGAAGCTCCTGTTTGTAGTTAGTAGCACTCACCTTTCTTCTGATGTGTTTTGGGTTTGAGTACAACTGGATGGGTCTTACACATTAAAAACTTGTCTTTGTTTTAACTCTGCTAGTCAATCTACAGAAGTATTCTCCACTTCCCAGCTCAGACCAAAAAAAGACCAGGATATCTATCATGTTATTGCCTTAAAACAGGGGCTGCAAAGGATGGTGATTCATTGGTAATTCAGCTATATGTTTTTCTGAAGGCATCAGCCACCAGCCAGACCAGAAGAAAGAAAAATCTGGGTTGTGTCACTTTTTTAGGTTACTTCTAATTTAAATCAAGGCCCTACTTCAGTTTCACAACACGGCCCCACAAACACTTTTTAGTACCACTGAGGGGGCCACACCTTGTGACCTGGGGATGGAACTAAGTAAAGATGGAAATCAGTGCTGCTGCTGAATCCTTCTATTCTGGAATTACAGCCAGAAAGAATACATGGTATAGATGTATCTATTCCAGGTAATAGTGATGCTAACAAAGAACTCGCTTAGAATTTTTATTTCCTAGTAAAGCACAACAGTCTAAAACTATATTGAGCTTGTAGTGAAAAAAATAGGAACAAATAGAAACACAAGGATACAACCATCTATAAGAGGAGCTAGGCCATAACATCTCTTGGTTCTTAATATAGTTGTAATTGTAGATGTTCCTCAGTTTTTTAGGAGCTTGGCCCTTTTCCAAGTAGAAGGATGGTTTGATTAGTCAGTCAGCACCTCAAACACTGTCACTAGCCTGCTTTGGAGCTAGCAGGGAGTAATGTCCATTTACTTGGCTGCAGAACATCAGCCTTGCCCTGAGCAGACCACCTCTGTCAGCCTGTTTGACCTGCCTTGTGCAAAACACGTGCCTTCTGAAGAGGTGTTAGTGCCACGATTGTGGCACATGTGTCAAATGAGCAGGTGGTAATGAGTTTTGCATTTGTCACCAGTGCAAGCACAGGCTATTTAATTTGCCTCCCTTAATGAGTGAAACTTTATAGCCAGCATTGTGTAGATGACCTGGATGACCAAAAACATACTTTGGTCACAACTTCACAAGTTTCGAAATTGTTTGCGTTGTCTTTGGCTTGGTTGGGGTTTTTTAGCCTAGTAGAACAGAATAGATGTTTCAAATAAAACTTTTGTTTTCCCATCACTTTGGGTCTTGTCAGTACAGATGCTTGTTTAGTCAAAAGCCAGGTTTGCTGGCAAGTATCCTTTACAGGTAAGTGATTTTTAATCTTATAGTTGTGGTAAATCTGTAAGTTATTTTGCTGAGAATTAAAACTTCTACTTCTAATATTCAAGCAGAACCAGGATCGGAAGCATAGGACGTATGTTTATGTTCTTACTGTGACGGAAATCCTGGAAGACTGGGAGGATTCAGTTAATATAGGTAAATTAATTCTCTGTCCTCATGCTACACCTAAAAATGTATTAAGCAGACTTCTTTCATTTTTCCGAAGCGATTTGTATAATCTGGGGGGAATACTAATTCTATTCTAGAAACACAAGTTATTGAATGCTGTTCTTCCACTCTTAGTACACATATAACTAGGGTTGCTTCCAACACATTGTGTTACATTAGAGTATTCTAAGTATTAGGATGGAATAAGTGTCATTATTAGTTTGGGACACAGCTTGTAATTTTTTTAAAGGCCAAATACTATACTGTTGTTTTTTCCTTAAAAAGTAGAATGTGTTGCTGTCTGAAATGCTTTATCTTAAACAAGCAGTTTATATATGTTCACCTGTAATGCTGTAAGACCAAATGAAAAATAGAATTAATCCCACTTTTAATAATACTATCCTTGACCTTGTCTATAAGTATTTTCAGAGACCTTGAATTTTGAAGGATGGACTTTAAAAAAACAAAAGATGGTCCTAGGACGATCATAGTAGGATTAAGTCTTGAAACTTTATAACATAAACATATTTCTGGTATAAAGTATATTATTTTCTAAAACTTACGCTAACCTCAGTAACTCCATAAGTGGATATATATATGAAGATTTTTGAATATGAAACACTCTTTTGAAATCAGACCAACCCATTCTTCTGTAACTTCATACATGCAATGTTCAGTCTGAAGACTGGTTTTCTGCTAGGCATGACAACGTAAGAAGGCAGTATCAAGTAATTTAAGTTATATCATCCTTTTCTCTAATGACTAGATGTGGCTTTTTGAGCATATGAACGGTCATATAAATTTCTGTCCAGCATCTTCTTCAAGAGTGTTATCACAAAGGCTTTATTATGAATTGCATTTTAGTAAGCTTGAGTGAATCTCTTGCATTCATCAGTTCTTTCCCGGTCTTTGCATTCTCTTTTTGCCTGACAACCTCAGCTTCCAAAGAACTGGGAAAAAGTGAATGACTAGATAGCAACCAATGCTGCTGTTTAAATTTTGTAACTCTGTTCTTCCTCATTCAGGAAGGAAAAGAGAATGGTTTAAAGTAGAAGATGCAATCAAGGTCCTTCAGTGTCACAAGCCTGTTCATGCAGAGTATTTGGAAAAACTGAAACTGAGCTGTTCACCCACCAATGGAAACTCTGGGGTTCCCCCTCTTTCAGATAATAACTCCTTATATGTCACTTCTGCACAGACTTCTGGGTTGCCCTCTACTGTGAGATAAACATTTGGATTACCTTTTCATTCATGTCATCACATCGGGAGACATCTATGATCACATGTAGGCATCTGTATAATTGTCAGTTCTAAGTGAAATATGTGAATGTGTCATCATGTCAAATTTATTTGAACATGTTTTTCTTTTTTAACAATGTAAAATAGTATTTCAGCAAACCAAAGCCATATAGGGATTTTTTTAAGATGCCTTAATAGGCCATGAAAAAAAAAAAAAAAAAAACTTGAGTATATAAATTTCCATGTCTGCTAAAATAAAATATGCATCTCAGTGGTGTTCAGCTTATTTAAGACTTGTGAGTTTTAGTCAGTAGTTAAAGCTTGAGCAAATAGTCTTATACTAAACTCTTATTTGGTATCCACAGATGAAGTGCCAGGATCTTAAGCTGGCAGTAATTGAGTAAATGGATGTGCTGAAGGCAGAGATGCATAAGGGTGACTACAATAAAGCACTAAACCACATTCAGCCTGTCAAGAGCAAAGGGTACCGACACTAAGCACTGCTTGCCTCAGTTACCCAAAAGGTTGCCTTGTCCTATGCAATCTTCATGCAATGTATAACTAGAGCAAGAATAATAACTTTGTCTTGCAGCTACCAAAAGTATCCACTATACTTTCGTTTCATCACGTGGTCAGCTGATGAACTGTCAGAAGACTTGTGTGAAAAAGCATTGTAGCTCCCTCTTCCACCCACTTTTTTAACTTATAATATTGATACATGTTTTGTTCACGGTATAATTACACTGCAGGTTCCAAAAACTTCTAATCTTCACTTAGAAGCATCTAATGTAGTGTTCCTGCAGTCTGTTACAATTTAAAAATGTTTGGAAGACAGTAAGACTTAGCCAGGGGGCACCATTAGGTTACAGAGGTGTCTGTTAGCAAAGCATGTGTTGAGGTGTCTTGCCCTGCAAGGAGCTCATAGTGCTACCTCCAGAGCTTGGGACAGGTGTGTTGATACTTATTCCATTAGTAGAGAAAGAATACTCCTTTGTCTTATTCAGAGGGTGAGTGTGCTGAAAACCCCAATTTTAAGTTAATTATTAGATCTTTCAGCTCTCCTCTTTTAACATCAATTTCTTTAGATTCTTGAACTAAAAGCTGGCCTCTTAATAAAAAGTTAGTTGGAATGAATGAGGTACAGCTGACAACTACCCTGTTCTTAATTATTTTTTCTTCTTCAGCCATCAAGATGAAAATTAAATCCACTGTTGGTCTTAAATGTTTTTACCATAGGATTTCTCTCTCTCCATATGTGTGTGTGTGCATGGTTTCTTCTACAAGAACACAATCTAATTCACGTGAACTTCCTACTTCTGAATTTTTTCTAGGATCTAAACCCAACTGTACCTCCTTTATATCCAGCCAAAACAGAGGTTGAGGTAGATCACTACCTCACATGTGAAGTTAATTCTGGGTAAAGCTCATTCTCTTATATAACATTTGAACCTTTGTAAATAGCCCACCTAGTAAATAGTGAGTGTAAAATGGAAAATAAATGTAATTTAAACCTTTTGTTACTCAATACACAAATGGTTAACTTCTACTTTTTTAACACAAATTGTGTAAAATGCTGCTATGAATTTTTTTGTGCTGTTACACTTTTTTAGGGAAAAAAATATTGTTGCCACAAGTTATTCCTAGAAAACCAATCTTGTGCCATATGTAAATGCAGTGAAACTAGGGAGACAGATGATCTGATCTCTTCATGCTGCTCTCTTTGAAGAGGCATAAATACTACTGACAAGAGGCATGAGCCACAAAGCTGAAGACTTCTGAAACAGCGGGTAGGACGCTCCTTTCCATCTCTCAGCTCCTGGTGCAGGTCATTTCCGGAACTGGAAAGAACTCACAACTGTTTAGGTGCACCTAAAGGTGGACGTATCGCCAACAGCTTATCCATCCTTCAGATGTGAGGAGCGGGCCAGGGAAGGAGTGTTGCTATTTCAGTAGTGCACTTATGGGTATGCCTCCTTTACACTGAACCTAATCCAGACTGGGAAAACATTTGCTCAGCTCACGACTTTAAACCATCAAATGCACTGTTTTGCCCGGTGAAACAAGGTGGAGTTGAGCATGATGAATGGCTAATCTTTGTTAAAATCATACCCATGGTGTAGAAGGGTACTTTTGGCTCTGAAGCTGCCTTTAAAAGAGTGAATCATTTAGCTCCCTTTTCTGATCACTTTAATGCTCACTTTTTTGTTCAGTAGTTATTTTAACACTTTAAATTGAGCAAATTTGTACAGGTTTTCTTGTAACAAGATTATATTGAGTCTGTGAAAGCAAAAACAAGAATCCAGAATTTTGAGTTCTTATTCATAAAAAAAAAAAGCTTTGCCTCCATTTCAGATTCTTGGAATGAAACCTATCCACGCTTGTATGAGATTTAGTGGTAATGCATGATCTTATTTTGTAACTCTTGAATTATGTATTTGATAATAATGTAAAATGTACAGTATTGCTGTTGCTAACAAACTCTAGACTTGATTGCCTATAAATATTTTGGTTATTTTTTTGGTCACACACATTTGAGCTGTTCAGTAGTGCCAGACTTTTTTTTTTTTTTTTTAAACAGCATTTGTTGTATAAATCTCTTCAGTCTCTATGCAACCTTCAGAATGAAGCTGTACTGCTTAGCTTGACTTCTACTCCCTTTCAAAGATAAATGTTTTAAGAATTGATATATAAACTGAAAACATTTCAGTTATGCTACAGGGAACAACTGTGGTAAAGGGACAGTGGTGTGGCTTCAGTACTAATGAAATGTGACAACTCCAACAGAAAGGGTCTGTATAAAAATGAGAATAGGAAGGCTACAGTTTTTTCTACTACCTATGAATTTAAATGTAGAAGCATTTTGGTTTTACATGAATATTCAGATGGGCCAAATCTATTGCATAGAGAGCAGATTTGGGATTTTTCTCATGCCATAAATTCTGTACAATGTATCCAGATTGGGTTCTCCTGAGGAGAAAGGGAAGAGACAGGTTGTCATCTGCAAGTGTCAGTCTACTTTGTACCGCTGCTTTTCATAACTGTTAAGTTTTGAGATCTTCATGAGTTAAGACTGTGGTGGTATCAAAGAAAAAGAAGCCTTAAAGTTCAAAATCCCATGGAGCTAGAATTAAGTGAAATGGATGTGCTTTAAACACCACAAGAAATACTGAGGTATTGCAGAGGCTGCTCAAATGAAAACTTATTTTGGTGCTTACTGCACCCTTGACTTAGCCTAGCATTGTTCTGTTAACAATGTGCTGTGAAAAAAACGTGAGGGGCAGACATTTGGTTTACGAAGTGAAAACTGAAGGGAAGGGGGGGGGAACTAAGTTGTAAACATTTTGACCTGCTTGCATGGATTTTCTTTAAAGATCGATGTAAGAATTTTGACTTTTTATATTTGAGAAATACCAGAATAAAATCTAAATTAGTCCTGTGGATGATGTAGTCATTCCATTGAAAATACTGCAACAGAAGTGTTTAGGCAAGTCTTCAATCCTATCTAAACTTAATTTTCATCTATTTCCTACTTCTTGCCTTGTCCTTTACTTCATCTGGTGGAGGAGCCATGTGATGGGCTTACCCAGCACTGCTGCCCTAGCTCACTGTACAGCTCTCTGACACAGCTGCTGCCCATAACAAAGAGATTTCTAATTCCTTGTGCCATCTTCATGCATATCAGTCACAGCATGGATGTGTATTAAATATCTGTACAATAACAGTGAGAGCAGCTGCATCAGATCAAACCAAAAGTCCATCTAGCCCAGTGCCTCCCTTCCACCAACGTGGGAATGAATGAGTCACAAGACAGTATTTGCATCAAGTATCCCCCCTGCCTACCTACCACCATTTGCAGCTCAGGATCTTCCCCCACCAGGCATGATTTTGTGTTGTTCCAAGGAATAGATTTCTTTTCCTTGAAGTGACACTCCCTCTTTGCAAAGCACATGTGTCTAATACCCACTCCAGCTTGGAAATTGCTGCTGGCGTTCTGGCTGCTGCTGCACACCTACCTCCCTTACCTTGTGTTAAACTTACCTTCTTACTTTCAATACTCTTCTGGCCTCAATGCTGCTATGGCGTTAAGCAAGGCAATGCCTCCTTAGCTCAAGTGATGAAAGCAGCACCACGTTCACATTAGGATGGTGTTCCACACAAGGAATGGTATCACCTTTTAACCTGCAAACTCAATAATCACAGCATATCCCTGCCTGTGACAATCTCACTGCTATGGGCTATTGCACCACCCCAAACAATGCTCTCAGACAATTTTCTTCATTCAAGTAAGCAGGAAATTATGTTCAAAGAGCTGTCTTGGAAGTCTGGGGACCACTGAATGAGCCTTCTCTGTGATCAGCTGCTGCTTGCCTAATGTAACAAACTGCGCTTTCAGCAGCTCTCAGTGGTAGCAGTCATTCCCAACAGCTTTCCCTCATTTGTTGCCACCAGTTCTGATGCAGGAGCAGAATGAAGCACACACAGCAATGCATGACACTGGCCAAAGACCATCACCATGTGCACTTCCCTGCTCTTGGCCTGCCTGTGACCTAGTGCCCATTACATCCTGACAGACTCTATAACAAGACTCACGTCCTAAGGGACTTTTTGCTATCATTCAACTGCTAATTCTCCTAAATACTTCCTTTTTCCTCCTTTCTGAGTAGGACACTAGCATAACTTGTCTTTGAATAAGACAGGCAAATGTGCACAGCAACTGAAGGAAGGAAAAACACCATTAGAATCACCTTACTGTCTTACTCTTCTGAGATTAGTCTGCCCTTGCTAACTGTGCATGGGGCATGGCACCGCAAACATCCTTCCACAAATGTACCTGTACCCAACCTAAGCCTTCAGTGTTATCTGTATATAAAATGAGTAGCTGCTGGGAAAAGTACAGTAGCAGTACTTCTGATGGCACACCGGGTATTTGGGCTGAGACAAGCACATGTGCTACAGCAAGCAACAACTGAACACCACACATGAAATCTTTCAGATTTACAACTGACCTTGCAAGCCTTGGTAGGCAGCTTGGGTAGGAAGGTGCAGAAAGGGCCTGAACCAAAAATACTCCTTCACTGCAGCTCTGAAAACAGGAGCCCAGCTTCCACCAAAGGATCTGGAAAAAACTTGTAACGAGTACTGGAGTCAGAGATGAGTTTCTTATGTGAATTAATTATATTTACCTTCTCAGGAAAAATGAAGTAATAAAAATGCTTCTGTTGTACATGCCAAACTTGCATCAATCACTTTATCTGGGAAAGTTCATGCAGTGTGATAGACAGAAACCACCGGTACTGCACCTTCCAGTACTCAAAAATCCTCCTTGTGGAGAGCACTCAGTGTCTCAGTGATGGGCTGAAAACTCCCTAGCAACTAAGAGAGCTAACTGATCCCTTTCCTAACACAGATCAGCCAGTGGGCAGTGTTCAGCTGACTGCTTCCATTAGAGCAGCCCTTTCCCATAGTTTTCTGTCCTGCAGACAAACACTCTACTTGCTCTCACCTAAACCCATCTACGTGTTGAGGGGAGTTTTTGAAAGCAAGCACCACAGGTAAGGCAGTCATGCTGCTTGGTGCCTTCTTTCTAATGTACTTCAATGCAACATAACATTTAGATACTTGCTTTAAAATCTTCCTGCACACTCCCACAGGAAAGGTTGCACTAAACTCTGCGAAGAAAGTAGGCATGTAGTTATTAACCACTGCCATGATGTAACACAGTTTAGCTAAGCTGAAGTTATCAATTTGGTTGTACTAGAAATTGTCCAAACTGCACTTACGTAGGAAAGTCTTGTACTAAACCCAACGGATATAAACAGAGGCAGGGCAAAAAAGGGGGGAGAGGTAAACACACAAACAAAAACAAAACAAAAAAAACACCACCACCAAAAGCCACCATCCTCTGAGCTGTGTACCAGAGTAGTCTCCTCTGACAGCTTTTAGGACAGAGGTGCTGCTCTTCTCTCCCCTTACTATGACAGGGAGAAGCCACAGCAGTTGAGAAGTGAGTTATGAGAGAAGTTATCAAGGTTATCTTCCTTATTTTACCAGATGTTAAGAGCTGTTAGGAAACTCCATTGCACACTGATGGCAACCCACTACAGTTAAATGAAGCTCAGTGTCTAAGTAATGAATAATCACTCTTCCTTTTATTTCAGTGTCATATTACATTACAGTCAAGACATGTTATTGACAAAACCTACCAGACATTTCACTTTAACCCTCAAAAAAAAAAAAAAAACACAAAAACAAAAAACCAACCCAAGAAGGAATGTATATAAATAGAGATGTCACAATTTTTTATGTCACTAGTCCATAAAGATGTTTCACAATAGTCTCAATGTGTTAAAAATACACTTTCTTGAAAGCTATAGAAGCAATGTTTCACTTGGTTTAGACTGAAGTCAGCTAAAATACAAAAAACCTGTTCCATCAGTTCCAAATGATCATACACTTCACACCCATCAGAGAACATGGCTACATGTTAAAAAACCACCACTGAATGTTTATGCAAAACCAAAAGCCTTCCAACCCCTCCTCTTGATCTACAGGAAACTACCGCAAAAGTATTTTGTATGTGTGGCTGTAGAGCAAGCCCATGTGATAACCAGGCTCAACAGCTACACAGTTACTACCCAAACACTAATATAAAATGCAATGTCATCACTCTTGCTCAGGATTTTAGGACATTTGACACATAGCACCAGTAATGGTAGAGGAAATCCATTTCCAATAGACACATACTAAAAACTGAGATTAAACTACTGCTCCCTAAAAGACAGCTGCATTTGCTAATCAGCTGCAATGGTGGATGTAACAGAAATAACAGTTTCACATAACAGCTGGGAATACACACCTGCTTAAACTGAGGAAAAGGTTATGTCTAACTGGCTTTGAACAGTTTAGCCTAAAAGTTTCACTTGTTTCTTGGCATAAGCTGGAATGGAATTCCCAGCTTGGCTTTATACAGGGCTCTTAAATCAGGTTTAAAAGTAAAACAAGTTTTACTTAATATACATCATCTGGGTCTGGATTCATCCCACCTTTGAAGTTTAATTGTTTAAGTGCCAGCTCAGGTCCAGTTTCTCTACTGAAGGAAGGGGAAGCCACTTTCAACCAGGATGCTTAGGTGGGTCTGACTGGCCTCTGGGGGTGTCACTCACCCTTAGGCAAGAGGCACAGCTAAGGAAAACTGTACATGTGGTGTAACATAAAGCTTTAAGAGGTAGGTGAAGTGAATCCAAGTCTACAGCTCACTTAGTTTTAGCTGCCTGCCATGAAAGTTGTCCATGTCAACAGCAGCTATGGGACATCTTTAAGCTAAAGCCAAACACACGCTCGTTTGTAAGGAGAAGGCAGGGTTAATGGTGCTCACCCTCACTGAAAAACATGTCATGAGCCCTGAACACAGCTTTGGCTTACATTCAACACAGTTTTTTTATAAGTCAGTTTTGGGAAAAAGTTGAATTCTGAACTAAGCTTCAACCACGTTACAGAGAACGCTGAGGGACAATACAGGTCACTAACCACTGAAAGCGCTGTCTGTTGGAAAACGTAGTTTTTAATAGATATTCTTCATCTTACATAAGAGCACAATAAATACACCACATTCTATAGAAATTTCAGATGACACGAGTTAGAAGAGGTGAAAGAGGGAGAATACCAGTAGACTACATAACCATACCCCTGAACTGCATGACAAAACACTCCCTACTGTAACCACTACAAGCCGTCATTTATACAACTTCAGGTTGGCCTCACCAAAACCTTTTAAGCTTTTATTTTTTCCTTTTTTTGTTTGTTTGTTTGTTTTTGTGAGGGAGAGGGCTAGGGGAAAGGAAGAGAATAGAAATACAAGAAGTGTAGGGGAGCGATTAGATGGGTTCCCAGAAAAGATCCTGGATTCCCAGACAAGATGCACACACAAAATACAAGGATGAGAAGGAATTTGTTCATCACTTTCCTTCCCTCCAATAAAGAAGCTTTGCTGCTATTTAAGCTGAGCAGTTGCTCAAGTAAGTAGCTTAATAAGGCTTGTAGAGAAAACCAGTGTTACAAGGTGCTGGCTGTAAGTGGTTAAGCAGACATCAAATACACAAGCTGGCTGGAACAGTGGTTCTACACACTGGTTTTTCATGTTAATAGAGGGCAGGAATTAAATAAGTTAGAAAACCGTGCTGCATAACATCAGATGACAATCAGCAAAGAGAAGTTATGTAGATACTCATAATTAGTGTTGTCTTTTGCTCTCAACCTCCTACTTCATTCTGGTTATTTCCATGAAAATACATCTTAACGCATTACTAAAATTATGGTTACAGTTGTTACATCAGACTTGTTTCTAAAAGTCACTCCAAATGCAATTTCATATTAAATTGGCCAGGTAAGGTCAACCACAGAACACAAACTAATAAAAAAAGTCAGCAAACGGAAACAAAAAAAAAAAAAGAAAAAAAAACCCTTGTGAACTCCACCTCTTTACTGTTTTATCTGTCAGACTGGTGAAGACAAATTGTCAACTCTGGATTCAATTTTTTTAAATACGATTGTCACATTAGAGAAATGAAAACACAGCAAAATAAACTGTACAAAGGCAAAGTAGAATAACAAAAAAATATTTTACTAAAACATAAGATTTACAGGAGATTTTCCAGACAAGCCATACAAAATGGTCACAAGCTTTTTCTTGGAGGGATTCTTCTACACTTGACAGCAGAATCACAATATTATTAGTGAAGGTGGTGGATGTTTAATGTTCCCATTTTTTGTTCAAACAATGAAGCTTGTCCATCTACAGCGTCTAAGTTAGACTGGGCTAGAGGGTATATTCTAAAGTATAACTGGTTAGCTGCTTTTACCAACGCAATTAGCATCACCATAAAAAGGGAGGAGGAGCCCACAAAATTAAAACAAAAAGCCCCGCAGCTAACCCTGCCTACCTTCATTCACAGTGCTTATACTTAAACCATGACGGGAAAAATGATTAAAAGCAGAGATGTGCTGCTGCTTTCAAACAATTTCACAACAATCCAGATGATACTTCTAGCCTCTGCTCATGCGGTACAATAGTGAATTAGGACAAGACACAGATTTGCTAATGTGCATTTAATCACCAAAGGACTGAAGATGTCTGGGCTTTTATTCTGTAATGTTTCTAAGACTGTGTCCATTAAATGCAAACAAAAAAAGGAAGAGGTCTTGGCAGAACAGGAGAAGTGATGCACACTTGATGTTCAAAGCGCATTTAAATATTATTCATGGCATATAGCCTAGTCCATGCTCTGGCTGGAAAGAAAAAGAAACACATTTAAGAAAAGATGTATTTTTCAGGCTTGATTAAAGTGATTTTAAATACATATTTTTAAAGATAACTTTTTATAACACTGCTGCAAGCACACAAGATATATCAGTTCTGAAATTTTAATTGCAATTTTGAATTCCAGAAGCTGTCAACTTTTGTATATTATAGAAGCAGCCTGTAGCAGCCTATAGAAGTGGATCCAAAACTGAAGAGGCATAACATAGTAACATAGTAACTCACTCCACTATAGCCTGCAACAGAAGCAGATATCAAAGAGATGTACTTTTGGAACCTGATAATATGTTCCTTAAGCTTTAGAGGAAAAGCAGTGGTGTGCTCTTTCATTTTACCACAAATGCAAATTAGACAGGCTAGCAAATTCAAACCATGAAAACTCAAGATAAAACAGATCAAGAGATCTTTTCTTCTAGAAAGCCTCACAGCACATTTAGGGTACCTGAGGTAAAACAAGAGGTCAGGATTTACATCCTCCAGCCAGTGAGTAATAAGCTATCCCTGAAACAAGAAAAAAATTAAAAAGTATAAGATACATCACCTGTTTCTATGGCTTGGGCTTCATTGGTCTTCCACTGCTCAGCTACATCGTTTGCTAGTGGATCATCTGGATTGGGAGCGCTTAACAAAGCCTGGATTGATAGCAGAACTGTACGAATCTGCAAAGCTGGGGACCATTTATCTGAAGAGACATTTATAGCACTATGAAATAACACATTCACCACAGTCTACAGAAACAGCAAGTTTTCCAGATTAAAGAATAAGCAAGATATTCTTCAAACATATGAAAACTCTTTATAGGGTCAATTTAAAAATTTCTATACTTAATAAGATAAAAAGAAAGTAGCACACAGTAGCACTTACCTTTCAAAATATCTAAACATATTCTTCCCAGCTTGTCTACATTAGGATGGTAAATTTTGGTCATGAAACGTACTTTAGGAGCTGCCATTGGATATTCTTCTGGAAGGAATAGTTCAAGTTTAAATGTCCCACCCTCGAAGGGGGAATCCTGTGGACCTGCAATGACCACGTGAAAATAGCGTGCGTTGCTTTCATCTGGTTCGGCTTTTATCCCAGGAACTGGCTCCGCCAGCAAGCGCTGGGTTTCCTAGAAGAAGAGGAGGCAATGTAAGAAATACAACCCATGTCAAATAAACATGACCTGCACAAACCATTTTAAAAATAACAAGCATTCATTTTGCCTACATTCAGAGAAACAATGATAGATAAATACCTTAAAGCCAAATAATACCTGCAGAAAGAAGACGAGGCCATCGTAAACTGGTACTCATCTCCTTTTAGATCCCTCACCTGCTGTGTATGCTTCTGTAGCATTCAGTAATAGAAAACAATTCAGCTGCCCTCAAATTTCTAAACTTTTGGTTAAACTACTGCCAAGGTACTATATTTTTTCAATACACATTAAAGAATATCACAATGAAAATACCAAAAGCATTTCCCATTCTACCTTAAATAGAAACTCCTGTAAGTGAAAAGCCAAAGTATTAATCACTCACAGGTGTTCAAGGTTTACTCTAACAAGACTGAACTGGTTTATTAAGCTGAACATTTGTATTGGAATCAGATCCAACATCAAAGAATTCAAAGTGTTACTCTGCTACAACACTACAGGTGTGTAATTTAACGATGTTTTATATATTTACACAGATATATGCATAAATAACACAGCTTTGGTGTGAGCACTTTCAGCCTAAGCAGAACCATGTTTAAAGTCATCGTAACAGACAGTAGGAGACAGTTTAGTTGTTCTATAAGCAGAAAACTTAGGGAAGGCTGGTTTCCTACAATGATTTGTATTCTTTGTTGCTCAGTTCTTCTGCCTACAGCACTCATCCTACCTCAGGCACGAGCTGTGACCACAGGTGAGAGCCTCATGGGCACCATTCTACTCCTTTTTAAATTAGAACCCGAGGCCAAAATAGGCAAAAGGACATTAGGCAGGGACAAGAAATCCTGCTGAAGCCTCATTTGCTCAGGTAATTTTAGTCCCATTTTCTATCTTTCTTCTAGCCTGCTTTTACTACGTACAGTTAATTTTTTCACCACCTTTCTGCGCTGGGTTTCACAAAGAAAAATTATCTGTTTCTACTGATGAAAAATAACAACTTGTAGGTGTAACATTAATTTATTACTTCAGTTTTATAGAATATTTATTCCATGTGCCTACAATAACACTAATCATAAAATCAAACATGGTTTGGCTTGGAAGAGACCTCAAACCCCTGTGATGGGCAGGGACACCTTCCACTAGACCAGATTGCTCAGGGTTCCACTCAACCTGGCCTTAAGCACTTCTTCCAAGGCACCGTTCCAGTGTCTCACCAGCCTCACAGCACAGAATTTCTTCCTAACATCTAATCTAAACCTAACCCCTTTCAGTTTGAAGGCATTCTTCCTTGTCCTGTCAGTACATGCTCTTGTGAATACTCTCTCTCCAATACAATAAGTCTCTCTTTAATACAAGCACAAAACAGACAGATTACCTCTACTTGGCTTCATATATTCTTTGAACGTAAATGGGCTGTTACATGACCATTTTGTAGAAATAAATGCACACAGCATTTAAGTGATATGCCTGTCTCGATGCAGTTAAACACCTCACTTTACAAAAACTAATCAATATATAAAGCCAAGTCACAGTAATTAACGCCAAAATCCAATTACTCATCTCTGAGTTGTCAAGGTCCTACAAATCATAATACTGAAGTTATTACTATGTACATATGGAAACCTAAAAATAAATATATCTTGTCTACTTTCTCGTTTTGCCTACTTATCTTCATAGACATTAGCTGCCAACGCCACTCATACACCTTGCTGGAAGACCATCCAAGCTTCTTTGAGGTGTCTACATTCACTTTTATGAACATATTTTAAATAATACTCATAAATTTACAACTTACTCATTTGTATGCTGCTGGCTATTTATTTGTACACCAATGGTGTAGAAAAGCAGTTATAACAACTTCTGATAGTTAACGTTCAGTGGCATGAAAACTCAGTAAGAAAGTATCGATTATCCCTGTAAATGCATAAAACATTCTCAGTTTCTTCCAGCAACTTTTCAGTATTAGTGCTGTCACAGGTAAATGGGACAATCTGGATTTCCACCTATGAAGCACCATATACTTATTGACAGTTCTGCATGAGCAAAGTGTCTTATGCCAAATACAAATTAATGCAGCGAGTTCAACTCAAAATTTAAAAATAAGGAACTAAAGGAAAAGACCAATTTTTAAACTTCTTCACAGCGGCTACCACTTCAATTTTGCCAGGTATGCTTGTAGGCAAATTGTGGCTTTGGTTCTGATGGGTACACTGGAGGCTTTTTTTTTCTTTTTTTTTTTTTTTTATTATTAAGGATAACACATTTTAATAGCTGGGCTGATCTCAGCAGTCCCTTGCTCTCCCCCAGTCCCTCCGGTCCCCAGACTGCCTCCCTAGTTATGCCAGTATGCTGACTGTAACAATACTGGGCAGCCAATCCTGGCTTAAAATAACCCAGAATCAGCAGTTCTCTGGCAGTAGCCTCAGCACTTCTACCTGCCAGCATAACTGAGGGAGCAATGCCTGGCTGCAAGCTGCACATTTGCCTCTAAAAACTATTTGTCAGTAAACAACGAGACAGCCCATGCATGAGAAAAACAGTTCTTTTAATCAAGACACCCCGTGGTACTGAAGGGGCTGTTCCACTGCTAGTATGTCATCCCTTTCAGAGAGACCCTTTAAGCCCCCACATTACATAGGTGTGGTCATCATGCTATAAAACCCCACAGAAAAGGGGAGTGCAAAGAAAAGCACAGCCACACTATACTGAAGCCCCTTGGGGAACATTAATATTACATGAAAAGTCCTTTAAGCAAGCATGTCTTATTTCCTGTGCTCTGCATGGAGCTCCATCACTACTGGCATAATTGAAGCTCTTTCCAAACAGAAATGAGGAGGAATATTTGCAAGAAATCTGTGAGGGAACTGGTTGACACTCATCTTCCACACCTGCCAGGCTCCGACACAGCCAAGAGCAAGCACCAAGCTAAACTCCTTCAATACAGACAAAATGCTTTGTGCAAAAGCTGAGAAGCATCTTTGCTTCAGAAAAGGCATCTTTTTAAAATAGTGTAAAAAAGACAAGCCTGGTAGACTATGAAAAACCCAGGAAAGATGCCATTTATTAAAAGAAAGTACAATGTTTGTACTTAAATACATCAATACCACCTCCTAAATTCTGAGTAACTAGGTTTTTGTCCTGCAGTCGTGAAGACATTTACAATAATATCCTAAATACATTCTGCAGGAAACCATGGAAAAAGAACAGAAAGGGAGAAATTATTCAAAAAGTTACGTTTTAAGGTTTAAGCATATAAAATGCTTAGACAACTAGGCCCAGTTCTAAGGTGATTACAGGGACTTGATTTTGTACGTTTTACAGTAAGATGGACAGTTACAGACATGTGGATACTAAAATAAATTTGATTTGCCATAAAAATTGGAGAAATAAGTCATACTTGAGAGAAAAAATCGTGAGTATACAGGGCAACACTATGTACCAGGTCAGGAAACTGAACTGCCTCGAGATTTTAATTTTTAAAGTGTACATTACCAATTTAAAACCAAAACAAAAACCCACACACACACCAAAACAAAAAAGAAACACCTATCACCCTGTAAATCACCCACAAGAGAACCATGAGATGTGGAGCAAACAAGGAGATGTTTAACTACACATTAATCTTATTTTGTAACTTCATACTACTTTCCCCAGAGGATGGCTACCCAACAACAAAAGTCTCTCAAACGTGTTCAAATAAATAAATCTCTTCTAATTAAAATTTTAGATTCTCACCTTTTTAAACTAATCAGGACAATCAAGTATATGCAATACCTGACTTTCCCATATTTTTTTTTAGGCAAAGTCTTTCTAACACTTTTTTAGCTGAGGAAGTGAGTTTTATGCAATCCATTACTTCTCCCTTTCTCCCCAGAGCTGCCTTTGAACTCTTTGTCCAATTTCATGTGTTCTGTACATTTTGTAAGACATCAGTGGCTAAGACTAACCAAGCTCAGTGCTACTAAAGAGGAAGACAGGAAGAACTCCAATACTACTACCTGCTGCTTGGCCAGTTTATTCCAATGAAGTATATTCTATCCATGCCCCGCAAAAATCCCCGCTAACAAGGATAGAAAGAGCTGGAACACTTGTATATAAACACGCTAAAAGGATAAAGGATAAATCTGAGAAAATTGGGGTTTGCAGTTCTGCTGCTCACAATAAATGTTTTTACAGTAGAAAAGTTAAGTTTGTCTTCTTGAGAATAGAAATTCCCATCAAGTAAGTATTCCAGAGGAGTAATTTATAGTGGTTTTCATTAGCTCTCCTCTAGCACATTGAAGTAAGTTTCACAGGAGAGATTTCAGGACATATTTTGAGCAATAAAGCTTTTAAAGAAGTGTCCCATGCTGCTGTAGGCAGTTATTTCTATCTGTCATACTCTGCAATGTTTTCAGATTGAGATCTCTTCTCAGTTCCACATTTACTCCACTTTTCCAATTCCAAGTAATGTCATAATTTCCATTGACTAAAATAAATTAACAAACCCAAAAGGAAGATACATGCCAGTCAGTACTTTGAAAAAAAAAATCAAAAAATCTTTCATTCAAAACTGATTATGCCTCCCCTCCCAATTTTATCTTTCTTATTTTTAATTAAGTGGTTAGAAAACACAGAAGCGCTGAAGGTGCTTTGACAAGCAGATGCTAAGCCTTCCTTATTATCACAGGTGGCCTGAAGCAGAGTGACAGATGATACGGATGGGACAGATGGTGTAGCTGACATTCTGCATAGCTGGTCTTCTATGAAGACATTAAATTGAAAACTAATTGTACCTGAGGGGGAAGAAACCCTCAACTTGTTTTTACAGTAACCTGTGAGGACAAGAAACCTCAGGAAGAGAGAGAGCACTGGGATCTTTAGAAGAGACCAACTGAGCAGAATGGGGGGTGAGGGTTTTTGAAGTTGCCAAGAGCAAGAAGAGAAGCCACACAAACAGGAGAGCTAGATCTGCAGGGGAGTGTGTTTCACACTGAGTTTTCACTTGGTCATCCTGCTTTCAGTGAATGAGAAAAAAAAGTCACTGAAAAGCAGACATAACCATCAGGATTCTCCTTGTTCTTACACACAGAACAAGACGGAGCACTTCTCTAAGGAAGTGAACCGAACACCCCAGAAGATGATTCCATACAGACATACAAGAAAATCAACTGCTAGTGCACATGGAGATATGAACAAATTAGAAAGGAGGAATCCATTAGAAATATACTATTTTAATCACTCCCAGTCTAGCAGAAGTGTTTACAAAAGCCTCAAGCTGCCAAGGCCTCAGTCAAAACAATTACAAAAAGATTTCTGTACGCTACATTTTTGAAAAACAAAAAGCTACTTCAGAAGTCTTGTTTGCTATCAACAGACTAGGCAGGGCCAAACAAATAACCACAAATATAGTGGCAAAATACAAAAGTGGCAAATAACTACAATCAGAAGACTCTCCTACACAAGTATCCGCAAAAGAACCCAAATGTTATTTCTTATGCAGCAGAGCCACAGCAGCTGAACTGTAATCTCTAAAGCTTCCCTGTCTGACAGAGCCCTTTCCAGTACTGAAGGAAGAAATTTCTGCATGGGGTTAGGCAATTTTTAAAGCTTCTCCACAGCTGTTTAGAAAGGAGTACTATTATTTGCTTAGAAAAGCAGCTGCAATTCTATTCCCCGTACTATGGTAATAGGTAATCACCACAAATTTTTCAGTGCCTGCCAAGAGATGTAGCTAAAAAAAAGTTAAGAACAAATCAATATATATCACCTCTAAAATAAATGAACTTCAAAGCTACTGTACAAAAGCCACTAGAATTTAAGAAAAGCTTGCTTGCAAAGTCAGCACAAAATATCTCAAAGAAGAAATCCAAGCTCATCTCCAGCCAAATTTGCTTTGCTTTACTAATTCAACTACCTGCATGTTCATTTTCCTGACATCCCAGTTTTCTTATTACATATTCAATATTACCGCTATACAGTTATCTTCAATAGTAAAAATACTGCATATTAATCAACATATTAAATACAGTGACCTCCAATGAGTGTTAAAATTGAAGGAATACATTTTTTGACAGAATGGTCTTCCGCTCTACACTGTCCTCTAATACCACCTTGTGAACTTTGTAAAGAACCACTAGAACCAAGGGAGCTTAGAGAAATCCCAACACCTTATGAAGTCTGAATATTTTAAGCTGATAAATGAATGGCCACTCGGGAGAGGGAAAAAAAAAAAAACACAACTGTGCTGCCTTTTCACTTCAGCCTATTATGAACTTTCACTTTTGCCTGTGTGGCCGTCTCTTGACCTCATGGTCCAATATAACACATAGCCAATCTGGAAGAAAGGAAAAGAAAGAAAAACAAAGCCATGCAAGAGAGAAGAGTCCATAATGCAGTTCACCACGTGTCCATGCAAACAGCTGTGCCAACAAAAAGC
Source organism: Empidonax traillii (assembly GCF_003031625.1). Classification (NCBI taxonomy): domain Eukaryota; kingdom Metazoa; phylum Chordata; class Aves; order Passeriformes; family Tyrannidae; genus Empidonax; species Empidonax traillii. The sequence goes on from NW_020955582.1 coordinate 167,698, forward strand.
AGGGTACAAACACATGCTGTCAGAATGATGGGAGAACAGACTGCTCCTTTTGGTGGAAGGGCTGGTATAAAGAGTTGAGACTGCAGTGTTAATCACAGCAAGATACTAATGTAACAGATTACTATTCTGTAACCAACCTAAAAAGGAAGTGCTGAGGCTACCTCCTCATTCCAAAGGAAGAAGCTTAACTACCAACAGGGCTAATTTCAGTAACAGATGGTAAACTGCTAAATGAAAGTCTTGATCCGTCTATAAAAGTCTTAAACACCAAAGACTCTGCATATATTCTTACTTGTTATAAACAGTTATACAAGAACCTTTTATAGAATACAGACTACATATACAGCACATAGACTACAGAAAAGCATCCTTATGGCTAGCAACTTTACGCTAGTGCCTTAAAAAGAAAGATAACATCATTAAGCCTTTCAGAGGTTGACACAGTTGTGATAAAATTATTCTGAAAATTCAAAACAGAAAACATTATAATGGCCTCTTACATGAAGAAAAAACACTGCAGGTCTTAAAGCTGCTAAGTATTTAAAATGGTACAATGCCACATCTTTACACAAGTCTCAAGAGAATGAATCTTTCCTCATATTTTCAGCAGCACATTTACTAGCCCTACTCACTATGCTATTCTTGACTAGTAGTCAAGAAATTTTCCTTCAGCATCACCTACTAAGATGGAGGTTACACTCCTACAACTTTGTCAGGCTGAGGCCAGGTACGAGCCCTCTCTAATCTACTTCAGACAGTGAAAAAAATGAAAGTAGTATCTACCCTTATTCATAGAATCATAGAATCATAGAATAGATTGGGTTGGAAAAGACCTCCAAGATCATCAAGTCCAACCCCTGATCCAACTCCAATTACTATATCATGGCACTAAGGGCCACATCCAATCTCTGCTTAAAAACCTCCAGGGATGGTGAATCCACCACCTCTCTGGGTAGGCTGTTCCAATGCCTGATTACCCTCTCTGTAAAGAATTTCTTCCTAACATCTAACCTAAACCTCCCCTGGCAGAGCTTGAGCCCATGTCCTCTTGTCCTATTGTTGGCTGCCTGGGAGAAGAGACCAA